>NW_027597655.1:0-71000 GCF_964194155.1 Cetorhinus maximus
TCCTTCTATTTCTGATGTTTCTATCCCTGCGTTGTGCGTTGCTATTTGAATCTTCTTGGTCTTTATCCCTGATTTCTAACAGTCTGTCCCGGTAACTGAAGCTGTTTTTGCCATCTTCCAAATTTATCTGAAACATTTGAATAATTTGTATGCAATTGCTGCTGACCTACTAATCAGAATTCCAAATCGAGAACACATTCCTGAGTAAATGCTGTGTTAGAGCCAGGTTAAATAACATTAACAATTCCACTCCAGAAACCATCACAATAATAGGATATTCACCAAAATTGTGCTGACTGGTCTAGATATTGTATAAAATCCACAGGAGGAATGAATTATCACTTTAGCTGGAATTGGTAACTTAACCTGTCAGAAATTAATAGCTTGTTCTGACAAGGATTCGGAAAAACAATAGAAGTAAGAAAAGCTCAAAAATAATTGATTGGGGGTTGGGGGAACTAATATTCTGTCAGTGGGAATGTCATTTGAGTAAATGAACTGGAATTGAAAATTGTCAAACAACACAATAAATATTTTAGAAGTTTCAATGTGATCAGGAGGAAAATATTCCCTAAAATAAAAACAAAATAGGCAGTAATAATACAGCCTGGTTCAACAAATGAAACAGAACAATATTAAATTTAAAGCAAAAAGCCTGCAGTAAGTACAGAGTCAATAAGGGAGAGAATGACGAAATGCAAATCTCTCACTCTCTTTCTCTGATTTTCTTTTGTCATATTTATTATAAAGACAAATTTTCCTTTTATCCTCTTCCGCAGGCCTGTCTCAAACATCATTCCTGAGCTCGATTTGTTATATTTCATTTGCTGTGATATGCATCTGCTCGCTTATCTATGCATGTTGGGTGGAATGTCTAAGCTCTGGCGAATCGGGACAAGTGTCAGTAATTTATAAGTTAAATGTGAACAAATGTATTCACTCAAAGCGTTTTGAATCTTGCAGCTTATATGCCACAAAAAGTAGCAGATTGCTCGGTCGTTCAGTACAATCAGAAATGTTCTAATCAAACATGTTGAAGCTTCTGGGATGAAAGGCTATATGGAGAGTTCAGCATTTGAAGACAATAAATTTACGAGATACAATTGAATTGAATAGGGCTGCAAGCTAAGATAACAAAATAAACTAATCTTGTGTCTATGGCTCATGTCCTGATGAACAGATGCGTTCAATGTCTTTCGCTCTGGTCATCTTCTGTGCTATCCCTCCCCGTCCAACCACCCTTATTTACCAGAGCCTGTCTCTGTAACTAAAGCGATTTTGTCAGTTTACAAATGTTCCTTCAGCATTTAAATAATTGACAGCAATTGGTTCTTGCTGCAAACCGTATTTACACTTGGGATACGTGCGGTTCAACGAAGGGCGGATCAGAGACATTTTAAACAACGCGAATTGCATTCTTCAGCACAACTAACATTGGAAGAAATTGGATGAAAATATGTGACAAAGTCATGAAATGTTTAAATGCCCCACGTAAGGAATGAGTTCAGGTGTAATTTGAAGCAATACCTGCCAGATGTAGGAAGATGAAAATAATAATATTCGCAATATTAATAATAATAAATTATTCAAATAGATTGGGGAGATTGATATTAGCGATTGTGGTTGATTGGAGATATCTGTACATTGACTGGTGTCTCTAAGTCCCCTCTCCATCTCAGGGAGATATCTGTACACTGATTGGTGTCTCTCAGTCCCCTCTCTCTCAGAGGAGATATCTGTACACTGAGTGGTGTCTCTCAGTCCCCTCTCTCTCTCAGGGAGATATTTGTACACAACGTGTGTCTCTTAGTCCCTCTCTCTCTCAGGGAGATATCTGTACACTGACTGGTGTCTCTCAGTCCCCTCTCTCTCTCAGGGAGATATATGTACACTGACTGGTGTCTCTCAGTCCCCTCTCTCTCTCAGGTAGTTATCTGTACACTGACTGGTGTCTCTCAGTCCCCTCTCTCTCTCTCAGGGAGATATCTGCACACTGACTGGTGTCGCTCAGTCCCCTCTCTCTCTCTCTCAGGGAGATATCTCTGAGACTGAGACTGTACACAGTTTTTCACATTTGCTCCCACCGCTGCTCTGAAATTGCAGTCAGAATGAATTACTCCTCTACCCCCAATTGCTTTGCAATAAATGTTTCTCGCTGCTGGTTTGTTTTACCTGGATGTTAACTTTCTGTGATTCAGGTACAAGGATACCCTGTCCCCTCCGAATGCAAAACTTTCCCAGCTTCTCGCCGTGGAAAAAATCATCCTGCCTGTTGCGTTTTCCCTGCCAAAGTGGATCGGTTGAGGGTGAAGGTCTCTCACTCTATTTTCCCCTCCATTGCCACAGCCCCTCTCTCCCTTTGAATTTTAATAGAACTGGCCTTAAATGTTCCTTTGCACAACCCCCCACCCCCACCACCACCCCCCTCCCCCCCCGCCGCTCCTGTGGCCTTCCACCTCAGACAGTGAGAAACCCCAACGTTAGAGGTTTCGGTGACCGGCTGAGTGTGGGATCTTTCTGTGCTTGTGTGCACAGTTTGAAGCTGGGTCATTTCGGGGAGATCGGTGAAGGATTTTGTGATGCCCCTGCTCCCTTTCCCCCCCCTTCCAACCTTCATTCCTTTGTATCTGCTGGGTGTAATACTCGGTATTTTTTATTAAACCCCTCAATACGGCCAACCCCGAGTGTTCTCCTATTTCTTTCAAACATTCAACGGACAGTGAATCCTCTATGCCCAAGAGTAGGGCTGGAGGAAGACCAGAAATATAATTCAAAGTCAGGACAGTGAGTGGCTTGGAGGGGAACTTCCAGGTGGTGATGTTCCCCATGTGTCTGCTGCCCTTGTCCTTCTAGATGGTAGTGGTCGTGGGTTTGGAAGGTGCTGTCGAAGGAGCCTTGGTGAGTTCCTGTGGTGCATCTTGTAGATGGTACACACACTGTTGCCACTGTGCATCGGTGGTGGAGGGAGTGAATGTTGAAGGTGGTGGATGGGGACTGAGTATTTACACAACACAAAACCTCAAACACTTGGAAAACACAAAAAGAAAGAAAAGTTACTTTCTTGAAACTCTCCCAGCCGGTCTGAAAGGTCCACTTCCACATGATCTGTGTAAACGATTCAGTTTGTAGCACATAGAGCCTCTAAGGGAGAGTACTCCTCTCCAGAGCTTGATGCAACGCATCCACGCATGGAAATAAATTTCAATGCTTCTACCGAGAAAAGCTGGCTGGAAAATCAACTCTCCGACTGGCTCCGAACTGCAAGTACAGAGAATAGGCTTTCCAGCTGTCTCATCATCTGTAGAGGTTTCCTCAGAGAGCAGGATTTAAACCTCATGGGCTTTGCCTGTTAAGTCGCTTTGCCCTCGCCCCGTCCAGCTTACCTCTGGCTGCTCCCTTTGTTTTGTGATTTTCCAACGTGAAATGAATAATTATTCGACGCCCCTCCCCTCACGTTTTGACAAATTTAAGCAGCACCGCCCTTGTGTCTGTGTTTGGGGGGGACTGTCCCTCCCTAGTGGCACATTCAGTAGATAGAGGGAGAGTCTCTTAGATCAGGCTGTTGAAAATGGAATTCTCTTACACACCTCCGTTCCTGACTCTTTTTGTTTTTTTCTTCACCCCCTCTCTGTTACTCTCTTTTAATTTCTATCTTTCCCTTTCTCCCTCCTGACTCTTTCGTTCTGCTTTTCTTCCTTATCTTTCTCTTTCTCTTAGCCTGGAATATATCTCGCCCGTCTCTTCCGTTGCAAGTATAATTTTGCGAAAACCAGTTTGTCTGTTTCCAGTTCAACTCTTAACTCTTCCAATCCAGGTTCCTGATTGCCGGCCACGAGTTTTTAAAAATTTCCCTTACGAATTCTAAAAGAGGCTCCTTTCAATGTGGTTCCTTTGCAGGCATTTGTAGGCTTAGAGCTGCTTAGATAATGACATTGCCTCAGCCCTGAACAGACAAACTCCTCTCTGAGATACTCTGCCTCTCCCTTTGAAAGCAAAGTTTCATCGTATCGCCCGTTCCATTGAAATCCACCTATCCTAACACTAAAACCCCTTCCATTGTCCCAATTTTATTAGTAACACAAACACCTTGCTTGGTGGCTCCAAGCTAGGTGCAATATTTCACCCCCAATCTGTGAATAGTTCACTCAACAAAATGCAAATGTACACTTTTCCTTAATGTTTACATCACAAAACTCCTGTACATCAAAGCACCCAGACTTGTTGGCTTTAATCCAATTAAAGCACCCACACACTCACAACCACAGACGCAGACCATACTACAAGCCCAATTTAAAATAATTATCCATGACATGATATACGTGAATATATCTTCATGACAAGTCCAAGAGCTACAAAGTTACGCTGACCTCGTATCAGACATTGGTTTAGCTCAGATGGAGAACTGCCTCCATTTCTGGGGGTCAACACTTTAGGAGCAGGTGAAGAGAATGAGGAAAAAGATTCATGAGAATGGGTCCAAAAATTCCCATCTTCAGTGAGGAAGATCGATTGAAGAGTTTAGGAATGTTTTCCTTGGAGAAACGAAGGCTCAGTGCAGATTGGATAAATGTGTTAAAAATGATCAGGGAGTGTCTACAGAAGTAGAGCAGCGAGAAACCGATCGGGGATAATGGGGAACTGATTTGAAGCAATTAGCAAAAAATGCAAAATGGAGATGAGGTGCTCGGTATCCGAGGGGCGGGCCACGGGAGAATAAGGCTAATTCCGTGACGATTTCCCCGTAAATTACGACATTGTAGGTTATCCTTCATGTCCCGCAGGGAGGACTCTGACTCTCCTTCTGCTCCATTTACATCCGCTCCTCCAGCCGTCACATCTTGCCCGATGGTGCGCTGCTCTTTGTCGTGTGACTATTGGGAGTTTGTGTATAAATATTCCATTCATGGACAGGAAAACGTGGGAGATGCCTCTGGGCTGTTCTGAGTTATTGTTTTTTCTTCATGAATTGAATCATTGATATAAGCGGATATTTCACCGCGTTCTTGACCTGCTCCCTGAAGTTGGACTGAGTCACCCCGTAAATAAATGTGTTTGTGCAACAACTGAAACTCACCAGCATAAACCCGACTTGTCTTACGATGTATTGAACGTTGTTGTAAGCTGCTTCTGTAATGTTGGAATATAAAAATTCTATAACATTGACTAACCACAGAAGTATGAAGCTGCCGGAGATGGTGAAGAGTAATCTGATAGACTTCCTTCTGCTCTCTATCTCTGGGTCACTCTGGCTCTCTCTCTCGCTCTGACCCCTGAGTCTCTTACGGACTTTACTGGCCACTAAAATGTGGCTGACGGTCAGAGCGTTGAACAACAGAATTCAAAAGAATGGGAGGGAGGGGTTGAAAATCGTATGATACCATTTAAATCCCACCCATCCAATGTCAGTAAAATAGCTGGGCTTTGTAAAACAGCCCAGGGGACATTGTCAATTATCACTCCAGGTTCCTGTGTAAAGTAGAAGGGGGTGTTTATTAAACATGACAGAATGTCAGTTATTGCTAGAACCACAGCCGCAGTTTTCCAGGTGCAATATTTAGCTCTCAGCGTCTGGCAACAAATTGCCACAAATCGATCAAAGGAGAAAGTGATGGTGAGCCAGACAGAACAGCTTTTTGCAGCAGTTCTCAGGAGAGCGTTAAAACTACATACAGGGGTGATGTCCAGGAAAGACACTGGGAAATAATGATATTTGATCTGACAGAGAATGACCTCCGTTATAACGACCAGTAGGTCTGCTGTTGCCATAGCCATCAGGTATCGAGTGGTGCAGGTGGAGAGGCCACACATTCCCCGGGACAGTATAACAATTGCCAGTAAATTAGCTGTAAGTTAAAGAAGGGGAACAAATGCAGAATATTACTGAAAACACGTTTCCCTGTCTGGCCCAGAGAGCAAGGACATGAGTTTAGCATCAGGTCAAACCCCTCGGACTGCACCACCTCCATCACTGGTTCAGACACTCCCCACAGGATCAGAACACAATGGACAACATTCTCATCTGGTATTGGACACTACCTGGCTCTGGATAGTCCAGGATCAGAACACATTCCCCCTCTGTCCTGGGACATTGAGAAGCTCTGATATCCACATGTGCACACTTCCGATATATACCCCACTCTGGGACAAGTTCCACCATTGAGCCGAGGACCAGAGGCTGTCCAAAAAAACTGCCTCTCACCTGAAAGGGAATGGGTGTCTGCCAGGCAGAGCAAAATTACTAGGCAGGCACTGCAGCAAGTCCCCTTGCTCCATCCCCCTCCGAAACCGATTTTCCATTTAGGAATCAGCTGAGGGAGATGGTTTCTCACGGGAATGCACCAAAAGCCAAGTCCCTGACACCAATCACGGCTCAGTTGAACAGGGCCGGGAGATGAAAGATTGGGAGAATAATACTGATAGGGGATTCTGTCTTAAGTGGAACAAATAGACCTTTTTGCAGTTGGTGACTTAACAGCGGGCTGGTGTATCGCCTCCCTGGTGCTAGGGTCCAGGATGTCACTGAGTGTCTGCAGGACATTCAGAAGGGAGACAGTGAACAGCTAGAGGTCATGGCACACATCACTGCCAATGACATAGGTTAAAAAAAGGGATACAGCCCTGCAAGCAGACTAAGTGGAGCTAGGAATTAAATAAGAACGCAGGACCCCAATGTTAGCAATCTCAGGATTACTCCCAGTGCCACGTGCTAGCGAGATCAGGAATAGGAGAACACACTGGATGAATGTGTGGCTGGAGAGATGGTGCAGGATGTTTGATTCCTGAGGCGTGGTGACCGATTCTGGGGAAGTTGGGACTTGGGAACAGCTGCACCCCCGCAGGACCGGGACCAATATCCTCGCAGGTATATTCGCTATGACTGTGGGGGGAGGGTTTAAATTAGAGAGGCAGGGTGATGAGAGGCTGAGGGTGGGCGCAGACACAAGAGAGGGAAACAAAGGCAGAACTGAAAGACAAAAAAGTAATAAAAGCCAAAGCTCAAGGGGAGGAAACAAGGGCAAAGAGGGACAAAGTAAAAAAAAAGGTGTGCAAAAAGACAAGTCTAAAGGCCCTGTATCGGAATCGGGGGAACATTCATGATAAGGTCAATGAATTAACAGTGCAGACAGTTGTAAAGGGGTCCGATGTGATTGTGATTACGGAGACATGGCTGCAGGGTGACCAAGGCTGGGAACTGAATATCCAATAGTACTGCCTCTTTAGGAATGGCAGGGAAAACCGGAAAAGGAGTTGGCATGGGCTGGCTTGTTATGGGTGATTTCAGTGTGATGGTGAATGAGGATATTGGCTCTGAAAACCCAGAGCTAGAATCTTTCCGGATGGTGCTAAGCAGAAACAAAGGGCGGAAAAGACCAGTGGGAGTAGTCGATAGGCCTCCGAACAGTAGGGGAAGGGCAGGAGGCAAATAGAGACGCATGTAACAAGGTTGCTACAGTAACCGTGGGTGAATTTAATTTACATATAGACTGGGCAAAACAAATTAACAATAATACTGCGTGCAAATGAATCCCTGGAGTGTGTACGAGATGTTTTCTTTACACCAGTATGCCCAGGAAACAACTGGGGAGCAGGTGTTGCCCGGTTTGGTATTGTACAAAGAGAAGCGGTTGGTCAATCATTATTCTGCGGGTCCTTTAGGGAACAGTGACCATAACTTGGTCGAATTCTTCATCGGGATTGAAAGTGAAGTGGACCAATTCGAAACTGGGTTCCTAAATCTGAACAGAGGAAACTAGGAAGGTATGAGGCGTGGGATGCCTAAGGCAGATTGGGGAACATCTTTAAAGTCATGATGGGCAATGGATAATATTTAAGGAGCAAATATATGCATTGCAAAGCGACACATTTCTCCCTGGCACAAAAAAAACACAGCAGGAAAAGTGGCCAAACCAGGGCATACAAAATATATTAAGGGTAGTATTAGATCCAAAGAGGAGCCATATAAAGTTGTTAGAAAAAAGTAGCATGCCTGAGGATTGGTACCAGTTTAAAATACAGAAAAGGGGGACCAAGAGGTTGCTTAAGAGAGGAAAAATAGAGTATGAGGGTAAACATGCAAGGAACATAAAAGAGGACTGTAAAAAGCTTCAAGAAGTATGTAAGAAGAGAAAAAATTGGTGAAGACAAATGCAGGTCCCTTGCAGTCTGGAACAGGAGGATTTATAACAGAGAACTAGAAAATGGCAGAGCAATTAAACAACTTCCCCAGGAAGGTACAAGTATCTTCCCAAAAATACTGGATAACCAAGGGTCTAGCGAGAAGGAGGAATTGAAGGGAATTAGTATGACTAAAGCAATAGTGCTGGAGAAATGAATGGGAGTGAAAACTTATGAACCTCCAGGGCCTGATAATCTACATCCCACGGTACTTAAAGAGGGTTTCCTTCTCTCACTCCTGGTCTCTCTCTCTCTTTTTCTCTCTTGTCCTGTCTCCTTCTTTCTCTTTCCCTCTTGCCCAATCTCTCTCTCTCTCTTAGAACCATAGAACCATAGAAAAGGTACAGCACAGGAGGAGTCCATTCGGCCCATCTTGTTCCTGCCAGCCCGAGGAGACCCAGGTGCCATTTCTAATCCACACATTCCTGCACCCGGCCCATAGCCCTGCAGCTTACAGCACTTAAGGTGAAGATCCAGGTACTTTTTAAAATAGTTTAGAGTTTCTGCCTCTACCAACAACTTGGGCAGTGAATTCCAGATACTCACTACCCTCTGCGTAAAAGAAGCTCTTCCTCATGTCCCCCCTACACCTTCTGCCACTAATCTTGAATCTATGTCCCCTGGTTCCAGAATTCACCACCAAGGGAAACAATGTTATCCTGTCCGCTCTATCTATTCCCCTCATCATTTTGTACACCTCAGTCAAGTCACAGTCAACATGGGTTTATGAAAGGGAAATGATGTTTGACAAACCTACCGGAGTTTTTGAGGGGATAAATAGCAGAATTGATAAGGCATAACCAGTGGATGTGGTGTATTTGGATTTTCACACAGCTTTTGAGAAAGACCCACATAAGAGGATAATGTGCAAAGTTCAAGCACATGGGATGGGGGTAACATATTGACATGGATTGAGAATTTGCTAGCAGACAGGGAATAGAGAGTAGGAATAATTGGGTCTTTTTCTGAGTGGCAGACAGTGTTCCGTGGGGTACCGCAGGGATCAATATTTGGGCCCCAGCTACTCACAATATGTATTAATTATTTGCTTGAGGGAGCCAAATGTGATCATTCCAAGTTTGCTGATATCACCAAACTAGGTGGGAACATGAGCGGTGAGGGGGATTTTAAGAGGATGCAAGGCAATTTAGACAAGTTGAGTGAGGGTAAATACATGGCCGGGGCTGTATAATGTATTTAACAAAGCAGCCGCTACGATTTTATCTCTTCCTGCTTCAAAAATAATTTCCAAATGATGCGGCTGTAACACAAAACTCCAGTCCAATCGTCTCAGATTTTTGGGATGAAATATTAATAAAAAGGGTTAGAGGATTATTCGTCGGTATCAATAATAGTCTCTGCAGAGTTGTGAGATATGTAGATTTCAAAATGTTGTAGAGCCAACATCGAAATCAATGTCTTTATTCCCACAGTTGGGAACATTTGCTGGCGAGGGTTCAGTCTCCAAGAATAGTAACTAACTGGCCCATTGTTCCCCATCTCATATCCCTGTCATAAAACTGCACCGACACCCACCTCACTTGCATCAACAGGCGATTTCAATGCCTTCCCCTAATTCAGCTCTGCTAAAACTGTTACAGTGCTCAGTCCAGCCTCCACACTGTCAAAGGCTCCTTGACTACCCTTTGTCCGCACAATCTTCTGTACGCTCTTTAACAAGTGAACCTGGGGATCCACTACAGTGCAGAGAACTGGAAGTAACTCCTGTTAGAATCCATTAATGTGTTTCGACTGCAGAATCTCTCCATCTGTCTGAGAAACTGGCAAATAACATTCTAATCATTGCCCCTTGATGTTCAATGGCATTAACATCACTGAATCCCCCACTATCAACATCCTGGGGGGTTACCATTGACCAGAAACTGAACTGGACCAGCTATATAAATACTGTGGCTACATGAGCAGGTCAGAGGCTAGGAATCCTGCAGAGAGTAACTCAACTCCTGACTCCCCAAAGCCTGTCCACCATCTACAAGACACCAGTCAGCAGTGTGATGGAATACTCCCCACTTGCCTGGATGAGTGCAGGTCCCTCAACACTCAAGAAGCTCGACAGCGTCCAGGGCAAAGCAGCCCAGCTTGATCGGCACCCCATCCACAAACGTCCACTCCCTCCACCACCGACACACAGTAGTAGCGGTGTGTGTACCAGCTACATGATGCGCTGCAGGAGCTCACCAAGCCTCCTCAGACAGCACCTTCCAAACCCACGACCACTACCATCTAGAAGGACAAGGGCAGCAGACACATGGGAACACCACCAACTGAAAGTTCCCTCCCAAGTCACTCACCATCCTGACTTGGAAATATATCAGCCATTCCTTCACATTCGCTGGGTCAAAATCCTGGAACTCCCTCCCCAACCGCACTGTGGGTGTACCTACACCACAGGGACTGAAGCGGTTCAAGAAGGCAGCTCACCACCACCTTCTCAGGGTCAATGTGGAAGGGTGATATATGATGGCCCTGCCAGCGATGCTCAGATCCCATGAATCAATAAAAACACAGACTCCCTCGAATCCCTTCCTTCATAGAGTTTACCCTCACTGAGGTCTGATTAAACGTGAGGTGATATTCAACTGAATGCAAGAACGTGTTTATTCTGAAAGCCTGTGGATTGTAAACAGAGGTTTACTGACAGTTCAGGAAATTGAATCAAACTGCAGAGATAATATAAGACATTTCACTTAAGGTAATGCGGCCATTGACCGGCTATGTAGATAAAGGTGACCACTCGATCAGCAGGTAACGTGATCTGTCAGTGCTTGAAACCAGAGAGCAGCTCCCACACAGATTGACACGTCTGCCAATGTCCTAGTCACTTACCTGGGACACCGACGATAGCGAGACTCACATAGAATGTTTTATCGAAAACGTCAAATGCTCCAAGCATTTTCACTTAGCAGTGATCTGTCCTTGACTGCTGCAGGCAACCTCTGCACTAAACTCTGAAGTGACACATTCACAAAGCCCTTATTTATACCTTCTGGAATGTCTCCTTGGAGACAGTGAGATTGCAACACCCTTCTACTTAGTTTACTGAATACCTGGAAACTAACATATTACAGCACCGAGTTAATTCCAGGTAGGAATAGAACATGTTTACCTCGGAGATTCTGTTATTAAAATCAAAATATAATCGTGAGTTTATCAGCCCTGTTCACTGCACTGGTGGTTGTAGCTGCTCTCTTTAAATGTGGACATTCAGTTAAGTGATTAAATTATTAAAGTTGGCAATTTGTGGATATTTGTTGCTGAAGTCGAATAATCAAGTATCTGAAATCTTTCAAGTGCGCACATTGATACAAAAACACAAGGATGCATGAAATGATTGCACCACTTCAAACCAATCCAGACACTCTAGTTAATGCAGACCTTCAAAATAATATGGACCTTCAAACAGATACAATCCTCTCACAATATGGTCCTTCAAAACAATACGGACCTTCGAACAGATACAATCTTCTCACAATATGGACCTTCAAAACAATATGGACCTTCGAACAGATACAATCTTCTCACAATATGGACCTTCAAATTAATATGGACCTTCAAACAAATACAATCTTCTCACAATATGGACCTTCAAAACAATATGGACCTTCTAACAGATACAATGTTCTCACAATATGGACCTTCAAAACAATGTGGACCTTCTAACAGATACAATCCCTCCAACCAGTATAGACTCACCAAACACTGCTGACCCTGCAAAGGGTACAGACTCTGCAACGCATTCAGAATCTACAACCCTTACAGACCCAGCAACTGATACAGGCCTTCCCACAAATATTGACATTTCTATTTTTAAAATCTATTCTTTGATGCGATGCGGGCCTTGCTGCTAAGGTCAGTATTTATTAACATAATTCTTTAACTTTAGCCCCAGAATAGCTCGCCAGGCGATTCCCGAGGGGCGTTTCAGAGTTAAGCACGTTGACCTGGGTAAGGAGTCACGTGAAGGCCAGACAGTAGGACAGCAGTTTTACTTCCCGATAGGACATTTGTAAACTAGATGGGTGTTTACCACAATCAATAGTAGTTTCATGGTCACCATTACTGAGGCCAGATTTCAATTCCACAACATTTATAGATCGATTTATTGTGATTAACTGAATTCGAACACCAGTGGCTGCCATTTGAACCCGTATCTCTAGAACATTACCCTGTCCGCCTGGATCACTAGTCCAGTGACATGACCACTACGCCAATGTCACCGCTTGCTGGATTTTTAGAGTTAGGAGCAACAGGCAGCCATTTTCTCCCTGGAGTTTGTTCTGTCATTCAGTAAGTTCAGGGCTAATCTTGTACCTCAAATACATTTTGCCGCCCTATCCTCGTATTGTCTAATTCTCTTAGTGTCCAAATATCTATCGATGTCATCTCAGTACAAACTCAAGGATTGGCCATCCACATCTCTGGGGTAGAGAATTCCAGAGATTCCCTGCCCTCTGAGTGAAGGCACTCACAGCATCACAGAACTGCTCCGGTTCAGAAGGAGGCCATTCAGCCTCTCCTGTCTGCACCGGCCCTCTGGACATTTTAACTTAGTGCCAATCCCCGGCCTTTTCCCGTTGCGCTGCACATTTTTTCTGGTTAGATAATCATCCAATGCCCTCTTGAATGCATCAATTGAACGTGCCTCCACCACACTTCCAGGCAGTGCATTCCCATCCCTAACCACTCGCTGGGTGAAAAAGTGTTTTTCTCAACTCACATTTGCTTATTTTGGGAAACACTTTAAACCTGGGCCCTCTGGTTCTCAATCCATTTCCAAGTGGTAACAGTTTCCCCCTATCTACTCTGCCCAGACACCTCATCATTTGGAAAAATTCTATCAAGTCTCCTCTTAGCCTTCTCCTCTCCAAGGAGAACAGTCCCAACTTCTCCAATCTTTCCTCATAACCTATCGGGCAATAATTGGTTGGGTTGGATTAGTCCTGCTTTAAGTGTACAGGAATCCCTGGGAATGTTTTCCCATTGCCGGGTAGATGCCAGTGTTGCAGCTGTACTGGAACAGCTTGGCCAGAGGCGCAGAATGTTCTGGAGCTCAGGTCTTCAGCACAATTCTCAAAACATCGTCACAGTCCATAAGCTTTTCAGCATCCAGTCCCTGCAGCCTTGTCTTGATATCACGTGGCATGAATCAAATGGTGTGAAGTCTGGGCACCTGTGATGCTGGGGAATTCAGGGGGAGGCCCAGATGGATCAGTCAATCAGAACATTCAGCTCAAGGGTTTTGGAAATGTTTCATCCTTGCATTTTGCACTGATGTGCACAGCTCCTCCATCATTGAGGATGGGGACATTTCCTGAACCTCCTCAATCAGTGAGTTGGTTAATTTTTGAACCGCTATTCACCACTTGATGTGGCAGGACTGAAGATCCTAGATCTGAGCCGTTGTTTCATGTGGAATTGCACAGCCCTATCTATCACTTACCGCTCGTGCTGTTTGATACGCAAGTGGTACTGTGTTAGAGATTGACCAGGTTTGCACCTTATTTCTGGTTATGTCTGTTGCTGCTCCTGGCATGCCCTCCTGCACTCTTCATTGAACCAGGATTGAACCCCTGGTGTTGGGATAATGGTAGAGTGAGGGATATGCCGTGCCATGAGGTGGTTTTCGAGTCCAATTCTGCTGCTACTGATGGCCCACAACACCTAATGGATGCCCCGCGTTGCATTGCCAATGCTGTGGAAAATCCATACCATTACGATGGTGGTAGCGCCACACAACAGGATGGAGGGTATCCTCAATGTGAAGACGGGACTTCTCTTGCTCAATGACTGTAAGGTGATCACTCCTACCGATACTGTCATGTGCAGATGTATTTGCGGCAGGCAGATTGGTGATGATCAGGTCAAGTATGTTTTCCCCTCCCTATTGGTTCCCTCACCGCCTGCCGCAGACCCAGTCTAGCAGCGATGTCCTTTAGGACTCGGCCAGCTTGGTCTGTAATGGTGTTTCTGAGCCACTCTTGGTGATGGACATTGAAGTCCCCCCACCCAGAGAGCATTCTGCACCCTTACCACCCTCAGTGATTCTTCCAAGTGATGTTCAACATGGACGAAGCATTGATTCATCAGCTGAGGGAGGTTGGTACGTGGTCATCAGCATGAGGTTTCCCTGTCCATGTTTGGCCTGAAGCCATGAGACTTCATGGGGTCCGGAGTCGATGTTAAGGAATCCCAGGGTAACTCCCTCCCGACTGTATCCCACTGTGTCACCAGCTCTACTGGGTCTGTCCTGCTGGTGGAACAGGACATATCCAGTTATAGTGACGTTGGAGACGGGGACATTATCTGTAAGGCATAGGTGAATAAGGATGATTATGTTGAGCTGGTGCTTTACTAGTCTGTGAGACAGCTCTCCCACTAGCCCCCAGATGTTACTAGGGAGGACTATAAGGACTGGATTTGCTTTAATCATTTCCGATGCCTGGGTCGATGCAGGGTGGACTCTCCAGTTTCATTCCTTGTAGAATTTTTCATGGTTTGAAACAACTTAGTGCCGTTGCTGTGGCTCAGGGATCAGATAATGTCCCTCAGATAAGGGCGTCAGGTTTCTTTACATAGACGGGATTAGTAAACAAGATGTCTATTTATAAAAAATCGACCTTGATTTCATGGTCATCTTTAGACTTTTAATTCCAGGTTTTTGATTAATTCAGTTTCCTTTAGAATTTGAGAGGTATTTGAACCCAGGCATTACCCTGGCCTCTGGGTTACTAGTCCAGGGACAACCGCACTAAACCATGGCCTCAACAACCCCACCAGCCTCCGCATTCAAAGGATCACCCTCTGCCATTTCCACCAACTCCAGCATGATGACCACCACCAAACACATCTTCCCTTCACCCCCACCCCCCAACCTGTCGACATTCCATAGGGACCGTTCCCTCTGGGACACCCTGGTCCACTCCTCCATCACCTCCAACTCCTCATCCTCTTCCTAAAGCACCTTCCCATGCAAACAGGGAAGGTGCAACACGTGCCCGTTTATCTCCTCCCTCCTCACCGTCCAAGGGCCCAAACACTCCTTTCAGCTGAAGCAGCATTTCAATTGCACCATCTTCAACTTGGTCCACTGCATTCGCTGCTCACACTGTGGTCTCCTCTACATTGGAGAGACCAAATGCAGACTGGGTGACCGCTCTGAAGAAAGCCTTCGGTCTGCCCTCAAACATGACCCAGACCTCCCTGTCGCTTGCCATTTTAACACTCCACCCTGCTCTCATGCCCACATGTCTGTCCTTGGCCTGCTGTATTGTTCCAGTGAAGCAACCTGGAAGAACAGCACCTCATCTTCCGACTAGGCACTTTACAGCCTTCCGGACTGATTATGGAATTCAACAACTTCAGATCATGAACTCTCGCCTCTATCCTCACACTTTTGCAAGCACATATTTCAACATTCATTTTTTAAAATTATTTTTAACCTCTTATTTCTATATATTTTTATTTTTATTCATTGTTTTATCCATGTTTTTAATACCCCTTCAATCCTCTTTTCAACCCTCGTCTAATTGAAAGATGAAAAATTTGATTATTTCAATCTGTGTACTTAGTGAGACATTCGACAGTTTGATTGGAGAACTGCAGATAAAGATTGCAGTCGTGTCACTGATAGTGAAAGACAGAGGGAGAGAGGGAGAGACGGAGAGATAGTGAGAGAGAGAGTGAGAGAGAGAGAGAGAGAGAGCGGGAGAGTGAGACTGAGAGAGGGAGAGAGAGAGAGAGAGTGTGAGTGAGAGGGTGAGAGACAGAGAAAGAAACGGAGATAGAGGGAGGTAGGCAGAGAGACAAGGAGAGCAATGAGGTTGATAAAAGGAGAGATAGAGAAAGAGAGAGGCAAGAAGAGAGAGAGAGAGACAGTGACTGAGCGAGAGACAGAGTGAGAGACTGAGTGAGAAACAGATACAGTGAGAGAGAGGGAGAAAGAGAGGGAGAGAGAGAGAGAGAGACAGGGAGGCACAGGGACAAGGCGAGCAGTGAGGTTGAGATGAGGAGAAAGAGAGACAGAGAGAAGGAGAATAGGAGAGAGAGTGAGTGAGACAAGGAGAGAGAGAGTGAGAGAGAGGGAGGCAGAGACAGAGAGAAAGGAGAGAGTGAGAGTGAGACAAGGAGAGAGAGAGAGAGAAAGATAGAGACAGAGAGTGAGAGAGGGAGAGAGAGGGAGAGACAGGCAGGCATAGAGACAAGGTAATCTGTGCGGGTGAGACAAGGGGAGAGAGATGGAGAGAGAGTTGGTAGGACAAGGAGAGAGAGAGAACTTGAGAGAGAGAGACAGAGTGAGATATAGAGAGAGAAAAACAGACAGGCACAGAGACAAGGAGAGCAGTGACGTTGAGACAAGGAGAGAGAGAGAAGGAGAGAGTGAGAGTGAGACAAGGAGAGAGAGAGAGACAGACAGAGAGAGAGAGAGGAGAAAGATAAACAGACAGAGAGAGATAGAGAGACAGACAGAAAGAGAGAGAAACAGACAGAGAGTGAGAGAGAAACAGACAGAGAGAAAGAGAGAGAAACAGAGAGAGAGAGAGAGAGATAAACAGACAGAGAGAGAGAGAGAAACAGAGAGAGACAGAGAGAGAGAGAGAGAGACAGAGAGAGAGAGAGAGAGAGAGAGATAGAGAGCTTTAATTCTTTGCAATTCAATTCGTGAATGACCAGAGCATGTGGATCAGCATTTAGGAAGCGTTTGGAGATGTTGTTTTTGAACTTTTTTTGAGGGAACATAATCAATGCTGGGCGATGAAACTTCATTAATTTTGTCAGCTAATTGATGTGATCAGAATTGTCCAGTGGAATCTCAGTGCTAAATATAAACCGTCACAAGCGAAAATAGCTCGCATTCAGAGTCTGCTGTTCAAGTTAAAAAAAATTAACTGCAACTTCCAATTCCCGGAGGTGATCCCACAGGGTATAAATTAAAGACTTTGTGAATGTATCTCCCGCAGCTTAATACAGAGAGATTGTCGCTGCTCTAAGGGACAGACACTTCACTGGGAATATGATTGAAACGTTTAATAGTTTCAAGGAAACATATTACCTGATCCTGGCAATCATTGGTGTCCCCGGTAAGTGAACAGAAGCTTTGAATGTCTGTGAAGCTGGGTGTGAGCTGGTTTGTTATTTTATTCTGCTGCTCATAATGTTACAAACTGAGCTGCTGGTGGATTTATAAAAACACCCGATCCATGGGAGCATTTTCTACCGTCACATAACCACAATCGTCTCCAGTGAATTATTCTACTGCCACAACTGAATTTCAACCTCTGCTTATAATTCGGATACACCGTGAAATATCAAGTTCTACATTCCAGAGGAATATCTGGTTCTGTTATCTGTCGGTGTAGAATTGTACTTAGTGCAGGTTACAAACTTGGGTTGAGTACGTGATCACAGTGACCGTGTGTTACTGGGAGATTCTGTCAGTGTACAATTGTACAGAGTGTGGCTCACTAACCGGAGAGCAGCACCAGATCACAGTGACCGTGGATTACTGGGAGATTCTCTCAGTGTAGAATTGTACTGATTGTGGATCACTAACCGGAGAACAGCACCAGGTCACAGTGACCGTGTATTCCTGGGAGATTCTCTCAGTGTACAATTGTACAGAGTGTGGGTCACTAACCGGAGAGCAGCACCAGATCACAGTGACCGTGTGTTACTGGGAGATTCTCTCAGTGTTGAATTGTACTGAGTGTGGGTCACTAACCGGAGAGCAGCACCAGATCACAGTGACAATGTGTTACTGGGAGATTCTCTCAGTGTATAATTGTACTGATTGTGGGTCACTAACCGGAGAGCAGCACCAGATCAGAGTGACCGTGTGTTACTGGGAGATTCTCTCAGTGTAGAATTGTACTGATTGTGGGTCACTAACCGGAGAGCAGCACCAGATCACAGTGACCGTGTGTTACTGGGAGATTCTCTCAGTGTAGAATTGTACTGATTGTGGGTCACTAACCGGAGAGCAGCACCAGATCACAGTGACCGTGTGTTACTGGGAGATTCTCTCAGTGTAGAATTGTACTGATTGTGGGTCACTAACCGGAGAACAGCACCAGATCACAGTGACCGTGTGTTACTGGGAGATTCTCTCAGTGTAGAATTGTACTGATTGTGGGTCACTAACCGGAGAGCAGCACCAGATCACAGTGACCGTGTGTTACTGGGAGATTCTCTCAGTGTAGAATTGTACTGATTGTGGGTCACTAACCGGAGAGCAGCACCAGATCACAGTGACCGTGGATTACTGGGAGATTCTCTCAGTGTAGAATTGTACTGAGTGTGGATCACTAACCAGAGAGCAGCACCAGATCACAGTGACCGTGGATTACTGGGAGATTCTCTCAGTGTACAATTGTACAGAGTGTGGGTCACTAACCGGAGAGCAGCACCAGATCACAGTGACTGTCGATTACGGGGAGATTCTCTCAGTGTAGAATTGTACTGATTGTGGGTCACTAACCGGAGAGCAGCACCAGATCACAGTGACCGTGTGTTACTGGGAGATTCTCTCAGTGTTGAATTGTACTGAGTGTGGATCACTAATCGGAGAGCAGCACCAGATCACAGTGACTGTTTGTTCCTGGGAAATTCTCTCAGTGTACAATTGTACTGAGTGTGGGTCACTAACCGGAGAGCAGCACCAGATCACAGTGACCGAGTGTTTCTGGGAGATTCTCTCAGTGTACAATTGTACTGAGTGTGGGTCACTAACCGGAGAGCAGCACCAGATCACAGTGACCGTGTGTTACTGGGAGATTCTCTCAGTGTAGAATTGTACTGAGTGTGGGTCACTGACCGGAGAGCAGCACCAGATCACAGTGACCGTGTGTTACTGGGAGATTCTATCAGTGTACAATTGTACAGAGTGTGGGTCACTAACCGGAGAGCAGCACCAGATCACAGTGACCGTGGATTACTGGGAGATTCTCTCAGTGTACAATTGTACTGAGTCTGGGTGAGGGACCGGAGTGCAGCTCCAGATCTCAGTGACCGTGTGTTACTGGGAGATTCTCTCAGTGTAGAATTGTAGTGAGTGTGGATCACTAATCGGAGAGCAGCACCAGATCACAGTGAACGTGTGTTACTGGGAGATTCTCTCAGTGTACAATTGTACTGAGTGTGGGTGAGGAACCAGAGTGCAGCACCAGATCACAGTGACCGTGGATTACTGGGAGAATGTGTCTCTGAAGAATTGCAGTTACTGTGGTTCACTCATCTGGGGAGGGAGCGGCTGGGGAGGGTTAACTGACCCCGGTGACCATGTGTATCTGGGAGTATCTGTTAGGGTAGACTTGCACTGTTTTTGGCTCAATAATTGGAATGAAACAAAGCGGATTGATTCAGAATGGCTGCTTTTGGTGGTGAATCTCTCCATTCCATGTACCTGCCTCTCTTTTTTAGGGATGTTATCTTTAAAAGATGGGTAGATTATTTCTGTTGTATATTTGTAAGTGTAGGCACTGAAAATGATTGATTTTGGCCTGTCTCCTATTGGACTGATCCAACAGGAACAGATATTTACTTTAAGGTTAGCAGGGGAGCAACATCGACTAATGAATAGGTCATAAAATGTGGAGCAATGGGACAAGTGGCCGAATGGATCCCTCGCTCTCTACGAGACAGGAAGCAGACAGAGGGAGGAAAGGGTCGTTATTCAGAGAGGGAGAGGGTGGGAAGTGGTGTTACAGAAGGTTCAGTGCCGGGATCGCTGTTCTTGGCAATGCATTAGTAACTTGCAGATTTGAATCAGAATCACAATTTCTACATGTAGAGATGACACCAGCTTGAGTCGGGGTGTGGTCAAAACTGAGGAGGACTGAAAATGTAGAACAGTTATAATAAATATCTATCAAACTTCTCAGAGCGCATACATAATTCTGGATAGAGTTCTGATCAGATAATGTATAATAAAATTAGATACACAGTCTCTGCCTCGGGTGGAGAGAGGATTTGTATGTGTGAAGTCAGATTCACGTGGGTATAAATATCAGGATCGGATTGACGGGCTGTTTCCTTTATCTCTTGAAAAAGGAAGGGTGAAGGGTGAGCTAATTAGAATTGGAACATGATGGCAGGTTTTGATAGGGCGGGCACAGAGAGAATATTTATTCTGGTGGGGAGGGTGGAACTGGAGCCTATAAATATGAGAGAGTTACCAGGAAAACCCATCAGGAGTTCATAGGGAGCTGTTTAACCCATAGAGCAGTGAGAATGTGCAACTCACCACCACACAGAGTGTGTGATGTGAATAGTTTAGATTCATTCATGGGAAGAGGGATAAGAATATGAGGGATAAAGGAATAGAGGATTACGATGTCAGATTTAACTGTTGAAATCTGAGTGGAGATGGGAATGGATCTTCGACATTGAAATGAGCTGCTTAGGGTGAATGGCCTGTATCTGTTCTGTATATCCGAACCCAGCATATTTAATGCTTCCTCGTCTCAATTTCGTCACCTGGAATTTCGCAGGTTGGTGGCGGGTTGGAGTGGGATGTGGATTTTAATTTCAAATTTCAGCCTCTGACACGGCCAAAAATGACACCTTTTGCTGCTTAAATCTCTCTCTTTCTTTCCGTGCCAGACACTGGGACTGTTTGATCAGTTAATTTCCAGTCACTTTTACCTTCTCTCTCTTACAGTTAATTTGCTGGCGATTGTTATCCTAACCCGGGGAAAGTGTGGTCTCTCCACCTGCACCACTCGCTACCTGGTGGCCATGGCAACGGCGGACCTACTGAGCATTATCACAGAGGTCATACTGTGGAGGGTCGTTTATTATTATTTCGGACAGAGTTTCCTGGACATCACCCCTGTGTGTAGTGTTCTCACTCTCCTGATTCGTGCATCCACAGACTGTTCAGTCTGGTTCACCGTCACTTTCTCCTTTGACCGATTTGTGGCCATTTGTTGGCAGAAGCTGAGAACAAAATATTACACCGGGAAAAGTGCGGCCGTGGTCCTAGTGACCACCGGCATTCTGAACTGTTTAAAAAACATCCCACACTACTTTACAAAAGAACCCGGAGTGATAATCGACAACGTACCATGGTTCTGTAATGTAAAGAGAAGCTATTACACTGACCCCGGGTGAGTGGGATTTGATTGGTTTGACACGGTTTTAACCCCACTACTCCCTTTCGCTTTAATCCTGTCGCTCAACGCTCTGACTGTCAGACACATTCTAGTGGCCAGTCGGGTCCGGAAGGGACTGAGGGGTCAAAGCCAGGGGGTGGATCACAGTGACCCAGAGATGGAGAGCAGGAGAAAGTCTGTGATTTTACTCTTCACTATCTCGGGCAGCTTCATCCTCCTGTGGTCGGTGAATGTTGTTGATTGTTTATACTATACCATTACAGGAACAGATCCCAATGATTACACCGAGTCTGAATACATATTTCAACAAGTCGCATTGATTCTGCTGAATTTCAGTTGCTGCACAAACACTTTATTTACGGGGTCACTCAGTCCAGGTTCAGGGAGCAGGTCAAGAACGCGGTGAAATGTCCGCTCACATCAATTAGACAATTAATTAAGAAAGGGAACTATTGAGGGAAACAAACCCTCTTACATCCACAGCCAATGAGCCGCTGGGCGACAGCTGCCTCAACCAATCACAAACGCTTATCGCCCATTGGGCACAGGCTCTACAGGCTCTCCATGCTCTGGGTGAAGAATGTTCTCCTCATCTCAGTCAGGCATGGTCTGCCCCGTATCCGCAGACTGCGACCACTGGGTCAGGACTCCCCCCATCGGGAAAATCCATCCTGCATCTAGCCAGTCCTGCCCTTTTAGAATTTTATATGTTACTACGAGATGCCTCTCAATCCACTCATCTCCTTCGAATATAGTCCTAACTGACACAACATCTCCTGATTTGTCAGTCGCAACAAACCAGGAATCAGTCTGGTAAATCTGTTCGGGTTATATTCGCTGGAGTTCAGGAGAATGATGGGGGAAAGTAATCAATGGATACATGGACAATGCAGGAGCAGGCTGTTAACTTTGATAATCAGCCATGATCAGGATGAATGTTGGAGCAAGCTCGAAATACCGAATGGTCCACTCCTGCTCCAATTATCTATGCTTCTATGTTTTTTTCCAACTCAATAGCTCCACAAATGTCAGTCCCGACATCCCTGGAATCATCTGGTAAATCTTCGCTGCTCTATGGTTATATAAATAATATGCATCTTTAGATAACGAAATCAAAACTGCACACAATATTCCAAATTTGGTCTCACCAGGGCCCTGTCTAATCATAGCAAGACATAGCTGCTCCTGTACTCATATGATGTCGCTATGAAGGCCAACATACCGTTTGCCTTCCTTACATCCTGCTGGACCAGCATGGACTCAGCGACTGGTGTACGAGGACACCCATGTCTCGTTGCACGTTCCCCTCTCTCAATTTATAGCAATTCAGATAATAATCTGCCTTGCTGATTTTGCTACCAAAGTAGATAATCTCACATTTACCCACGTTATACTGCATCTGCTGTGCATTTGCCCACTAACTCAACTTGTCCAAATCACAATGAGGCATCTCTGGATCCTCCGCACTACTGGCCCTCCCGCCCAGTTTAGTGTCACCTGCAAATTTGTAGATATTACATTTAGTTCCCTCATCTAAATTATTAGCATACACTGTGAATAGCCGGGGTCCCAGCAACGACCCCTGCAGTGCCCCAATAGTCACTGCCTGCCATTCTGAAATTAAGACCCGTTTATTCCGACACTTTGTTAACTGTCTGCCAACCAGTTTGCTATCCATGTGAATACGCTATAACCAATCACATGCATTTTAATTTTACACGCTAAGAACTTATGTGGAACTTTATCGAAACCCTTCTGAAAGTCCATATAAGCCACATCCCCAGGATCCCCTTCTTCACTTCTTCTAGTGAAATCCTCGAAAAATTCAAAGCATTATTTCCATTTCGTAAATGCATGCTGTCTCTGTCCGATTCCGCAACTGCTTTCCAAGTGCCTTCTACTAATTATTTGAAAATGGGCTCTCGAATTTCCCCACGACCGATGTCAGGCTAAATGACCTTTAAACAGCTGTTTGCTCTCTACCTCCATTTTTAAATAGCAGGTTTACATTCGCTACACTCCAATCTTTAGGAACTGTCCCTGAGTCTATAGAATCAATGCCCACGCTATTTCTGGGGACACTTCCTTCAGTAGTCTGAGATGTAGATAATCAGGCCCTGGAGATTTAGCGGCCTTCAATCCCATCAATTTCCCCAACACCATTTCACTGAATACCTGTTTGAATTTGTCCTTGATTTCGAAAGACTTTCGATTTCCTTATTCCCCTTTATGTATTTTGTTTTTGTCCTTGATTCCCCTGCTCTGGCTTTTGAATAGATTTCCATTCCCCTGCCATTTTAGCTTAAAGCTTCCCCAACCACTCAAGCAAATATTCCCCTTTGGACATAAGTCCCGTTCCTGCCCAGGTGTAACCCTTTCTGTTTGTACTGGTCCCATCTCCCCCAGAAACGTTCCCAATGTCCCAGGAATCTGGAGCTCACCCCCTCACATAATCGCTTCAGCCTCCTGTTCATCCGATATATCCTACTATTTCTACTCTGACTAGCACGTGACACTGGCAGTAACACTGCGATCAATACCATTGAGGTCCTACTTTTCACATTAATTCCTATATTCTCTTTTTAGAACCACAATCCTTTTTACCTGTGTCGTTTGTACCGATGTGTATCACGACCACTGGCTGTTCACCCTCACTTTTCAGAATGTCCTGAAGCTGCTCTGAGATATCTTTCGCCCGAGCACCAGTGAGGCAACAAACCATCTTGGAGTCTCGTTTGCGGCCACAGAAACGATGAACTATTACCCTTACAATAGAATCCCTTATAAATATCGCACTCCCAAAAATGTTTACTTCTCCCTTGTGCAGCAGAGGCAAGCACAGTACAACGAATTTGGCTGTTGCTGCTTTCACCAGAGAGGCCGTTCCTCTTAACAGTATCCAAAGGGGTATATCTGTTTTAAAAAGGAATCACAACTGGAGATCCCTGCAATGCCCGCCTAGTCCTTTTTCTCTGCCTTGTGGTCACCCATTCCATTCCTGCTTGTGTACCTTTAGCCTGTGGTGTGACCACATCTCTATATCCACGATACTCCCCACCGCGCGTGTGTTCCAAAGTGTCCCCCAGCCGCCGTTCCAGCTTCAGAACCCAGGCTTCCAGGAGCTGCAGTTGGAGACACTTCCCTCACACATGCAGGCTCCTGGCATTGGAAATATTCCCGGCTTCCCAAATTAACTCAGTCTCTATAGGAATTGATTGAGGAGAATGTCAATCCGGTTACAGAGGCTGGGGCCAGTCAGTACAGCAATGGTTTGCAGAGATTGTCACTCAGGTTACAGAGCCTGCTGCCGGCAAAAATAGTAATTGATTGGGGAGACGGTCACTCAGGTAACAGAGCTGGGGCGAGTCAGTCGACTAATTGATTGGGGAGACGGTCACTCAGGTAACAGAGCCGGGGCGAGTCAGCAGACTAATTGATTGGGGAGACGGCCACTCAGGTAACAGAGCTGGGGCGAGTCAGTAGAATAATTGATTGGGGAGACGGTCACTCAGGTAACAGAGCCTGGGTGAGTCAGTAGAATAAGTAATTGGGAGTCTGTCACTCAGGCTGCAGGACCAGTGGCCCTATTAGCGCAACAAATAATTGGGGAGACTGTCAATCAAGCTGCAGGGCCGGGGGCCAGTCGGCATATTATTTGGTTGAGAAGATTCTCACTCACGTTACAGGACGAGGGGACAGTCAGTATGTTAATTGATTGACGAGGCTGGTTACAGAACCAGAGGCCTGTCAGTACAGTAATTAAATTAGGGAGACTGTCACAGAGGTTACAGCGCCAGGGCCTGACACTCTAGGAATTGATTGAAGAGACTGAAATATCGTGATAGAGTGTTGTGATTGTCAGCATCTTTGCAGAGATTGGTCCAGTCACTATTTTAAGAGTGGAGAGACACTCAGAATATTTAGAACATGGCGTCTCTCACAATCGTAATAGAGTGGAGAGACTGCCAGAATGATTACAGAGATGGATTTTGACACTATATTAACAGAATGGGGTGACTATCAGGGTGTTTGCAGAGCCCGGGGACTGTCACTATAGCAACAGAGTGGGGAGACTGACTGTATTCTGACAAAGCCAGGGCCCTATCGCTAACATAATGGAGAGGGCAGACCTTAAGGCTCACGAGAGAGCCCGGGGCTTGCTAAATAATTGAATGGGAAAACTGTCAGATATCACAGCGCCAGGGGCCTGTCACTGTGATAATAGACTGGGGAGCCAGTCCGGATGTTTACAGTCCCGGGTTCTGCCACTATTGGAATAGAGTGGACAGACTGTCAGTAAATTTACAGATACGGGGGCCTGTCAGTACAGTAATTGAATGTTGGGACTGTCAGATTGTTTACAGAGCAGGGGGCCCCTCAATGTTGTCAGAGACAGGGCCGAATGTCAAAATGTGTACAGAGCAGGGGGCTTGCCACTAAATGAATAGAGTGGGCAGACTCTGAGAATGTTTACAGAGCTGAGGGCCTGTCACTGTAGTAATAAAGTTCGGACTCTGCCAATACATTTACAAACCTGGGGGCCAGTTACTATACTGATAGCCGGCGGAGATTGCCATATTATCTACAGTGCCGTTTGTCTGTGACTATATTAATAGGGTGGGAAGATGCCCAATAGTTTTACAGAGCCGGGGGCTATCACGATAGGGACAGAGTTGGTAGACTGACGTGTCTTTTCAGAGCCGGGGAATTGTAACTATATTAATATAGCATGGAGACTGTCAGTATATTTACAGAACAAGGGTCAATCTACAGGGACAGGCTGCGTAGGTTGTTATTATGTTTACAGACCCGGCGACCTGTCACTATACTAAGAGATTGGTGAGAATGTCAGTATGTTCATTGAGCTGGGGGCTGTCACGATTGTAATAGAGAGGGGAGACTTTTAGTATGATTAAAGGGCCGGGGACCTGTCAATATACTAATAGAGAGGCAGGGCTGTCGGTAATTTGATAGAACTGGGCTTCTTGCTCTACAGTAATAGAGTGGGCAGGCTGTTAAAATGTTTACAGAGCCTGAGCCTGCCACAATAATTATAGTGTGGGGGAAACAGTCAGTATTTTTACAGAGCTGGCCAGAAGTTATTGCAGTATTACAGTGGGGAGACTCTCAGTATGTTTACAGACGCAGGGGCCGTCACCATCTTAAGAGAGTGGGGAGACAGTCAGCATTGTTAAAGAGCTGCTAGCCTGTCAATATACTAATAGAGAGACTGGCCTGTCGGTACTTTGATAGAAAGGGGGTTCTTTCACTACAGTAATAGAGTGGGGAGACTGTCAGTATGTTTACAGAGCCGTGGCCTGTCTTTATAGCAATAAAGTGGGACACTTTCAGTAATTTCCGAGAGCCAGTGGGTGTCAGGAAAGTAATAGAGGGGAGAGTTTGTCAATATGTTCACAAAGCCGAGGGTCTGTCACTACCCAAATAGTGTTGGGAAACGGAATGTTTAGAGAGCCAGCAGCCCCTCACTATTGTAATATACTGGGGTGACTGTCAGTATGTTTAATGCGCCTGCGGCCTGTCAGTATAGTAATAGCGTGGACAGATTGTTAATGTTTTGAAAGACCTGCGGCCCTGTCACTATAGAAGTAGCTTGGGGGGAGGCGTGGGGTTAGGGGTGAAGTAGGGGAGCCCTCACTGTCTTTACAGAGCCAGGGGCTTGTCACCATTTTAAAGTGTGGTTAGACTGCCAGTACGTTGACAGAGTGTGGGGCGTGTCTCTATAGGAATACTTTGGTGCACTCTCTGCATTTTTACAGAGCCAGCGTCCTGTCGCCATAGTAATAGATTTTGGAAACTGACAGTGCGTTTTCAGAGTAGAGCGTCTGTCATTATATTACATTATATTAATAGATTGTGGAGGTTATCTGTATGTTTACAGGTCAGTGGCTTGCCCCAAATTAATCGAATGGGGACACTGTAAATGTCTTTAGAGTGCCGGGGTTCTGTCACTATAGTAATAGATTGGGGAGCCTCTCTGTATGTTTAACGAGCTGAGGGGCTCTCAATATATTAAGAGAGAGGATAGACTGTCACGATTTTTACAGAACCCGTATTCTGTCACTATAGTAATATCTTGGAGAGATTGTCATTATATTTAAAGAGAGATTGACCCATCAAAGGGGAAATAGAGTGGGCAGACTGTCAGTGTGTTTACAGAGCCGGGAGGCTGTCTCTATATTTATAGACTGGGAGACTGTCAGTGTGTTTACAGAGCCGGGAGGCTGTCTCTATATTTATAGACTGGGAGACTGTCAGCATGCTTAAAGAGCCAGGGGCCTCTCGCTATAGTAATAGATTGGGATGACTGTCGGTATGTTTAGATGGCCGGGGCCCTCTCACTATAGTAATAGATTGGGATGGCTGTCGGTGTTTTTACATGGCCGGGGCCCTCTCACTATTGTAACAGGTTGGGCTGAGTGTCAGTAAGTTTACAGAGCAGGGATCCTCTTAATATAGTTACATACTGGGGAGAATGTCACTCTGCTTATCCAGCATTGGGCCTGTCACTAGTTTAGTAGAGAGGAGGATCTCTCAGTATCTTTACAGGCCAGGGAGCCTCGTATTATAGTTGCATACTTGGGGGGTGTGGGGAAATTGTCAATGTGCTCATGGAGCTGTGGGCCTGTCAGTAGCTCAGTAGCGAGGAGGGACTGTCAGTATGTTTACAGATCCGGCGGCCTCTCACTACACTAAGCGATTTGAATGACTGTCAGTGTGTTCACAGAGCTGGAGGTTCACCCCCGGCTTCTTCCTCTTCACCCTGTAACTTCCCGCAGCCCTCTTGCTGACATCAGAGAAATATATTTGCTGTATTTCCGACAGCAGCGATTACGCATCAAGTTGACGCCGTCGCCTTAATGTATTTGGCTGCTTTGTTTGTGTGTTAAGGTTTTTTTCTTTCTTTGAAAAGTTGTAGCGGGAATCAAAAACGTAGGAGGAGGCGATATTCCCCGTTGTTTCTTTGATTTCCTAACTCCATGAAACACTCCTGCAGCCCGGCACCACGTAACAAGCTCACAACCCTTCCATCACTTCTGTCCCTCCTCTCCACCTACGGTTAGCAACTCTGCATCCACTAAACCTCGTCATTCCCCCTTATCCCCGTTCCACACCCATTGAAACTCTTTGCAAAGATTTGATCACCCTTTTCCACCCAGTGAATAACTACCCATCCCTCTGCTCGCCCTTCTCCACCACCAAAAATTGTTGCGAACGCTCTGGCCGCCTTTCCCCACGCATTGAAGCTCCTCCCAATCCTCTGACCGCCCGGTGGCGACCTCTTTAATCCATCCTAACAATTGGATTGTTCTCTTGTTCTTCCCCAGGCACTGAAACTCTTCCCAAACCTCTGATCGCCCCTTGGCACCCTTTAAAATCCATTCTAACAGTTGGATTGTTGTTTCTCCAACCACCGAAACTTTTCCTAACCGTCTGAACGCCTTTCACCACCCACTAAAACTCATCCCAACCCTCCGATCCCTCATCCCCACACACTGTTTATCTTCCAAGTACCCTGATCATCCTTCCCCACTCATTGACATTATTCCCAACCATCGGATCGTTCTTCCCCACCCACTGAAACTCGTCCAAACCCTCTGATAACACTTCACCACTCACACCATCTATTTCTAACACTCTGATCCCACTTCACCTCCTACTGAAACGATTCCCCACAAACTGAATCGACCTTCCCATACTTTGGCTCATTCACCACAATTTGACGAACACCCTTATCCCTGAAACTCTTTCCCATCTGCAGAACCTGTATCTGTACTGTAGTGGTTATCTAGATTTCCTGACAGGAGCAAGGTTTCTGTCTCGAAAGTGTCTAGAACTTTAGTCTGCACGGAGCGTGGATCGCTCAGCTGGTAGATACTCGGATTTGCAAACTGAATGCCCAGTGCTTCAAGTTCTGTGTGAGTGCTGCCTTCTGCAAAACTCGGTCAATTCCTGATGAAACCATTAAAAGTGAGGAATGTCCGCTCAATTTCCCTGCTCCTTCAATGGAACTAAATGAGATGTTATTATAACCTGCAAATAATGTGCATCCTACCGAAATTTCAGCAGCCACGACCGTTGTTATTCTTGAATAACAAGGGGGTCAAAGATTATCGGGATAGGCAGAATGAGAAGCTGAGGCCACAATCAGATCAAGCATGATGTCATCAAATCGGACAGCAGGCTTAAGGGGCCGAATGTCCTTATCCTGCTAATAATTGCCAAGCCACTAAATCCTTCCCAATTCGTTCAGCCGCTGAAATCACCTATGACAACGTTACCCACTTCCTGAAGCAATTCCCAAACCCTGGCCTACTTTTCATGTCCCCTTCTCCGCCTGTACTCATGCTCTACACCCTGACATTTGTGAGATATCTTGTTCCGTAAATGCCCAGAGTGCTGACATTCCGAGGCACCTACCTTATACCGGTCCTGTTCTGAAAGTGCTATTCAGAATGATCAGAGATTCCCCACATTGACTTCCACTTCCCATCCCATATGATTCCTACTATTTCCACCAGCTCCATTCTTTTCCCCAAGCACCTGGTCCTGGGACACGTTGGTCCAAAAGAGAAACAAGACAGGAAATGAAACAGTGATCAATGCAGTAAGTTTTATTTCGGCGTACATCCCATTATTCAGAAAGCAGCAATACAGGGTCAGGGGTCGATGGACTGTAACAATCAAACAGAGCCTACTTCCCAGGGAGGAAGATTTCATTCAGCAAAAACATGGAGAGCTCGGGCCGCCGGAAATCCATCACTGGGTATTACTTTCCTTTTGCGCAGCATCCAATCCAAGTGTGTTTAAAGAAGAACTCCAGCTGTGGGGCACATGGATACATTTGAGGTCTTCCTCCTCTCTCATTGCAGGCCAACCACTGTTCTATAATCCAAAATGAATAATTAATTGAGTGATCGTTGTGAACCCAGAGAGAGCGAGACCGATGGCAAAACACGATGCTGAGTTTCTCAGTGTTATTGGGAATGACTTTGAATCAAACCCCAAACTAAGCACTTTTATATTTAATTAAAATGCACACTTCCCTCCCTCTCATCGACATCTACAGGCTCAAGCTTCGCCCTGAATGGCAGTCCTAGGGTGTTTCTCAAAATGGACACTATTACACCCACAATCTGTGAACAGAGATAGTGAAATAAAAGGTCTGACATTTGTATCTAAACCTTTTCCTGTCAGGCAAAGTGTCCAAAGGGTTTCATAGACCCTGGATAGTTTCTGTAACACCGAAACTGTTATATATGTATCAATGTGCCCAATCAGCATTCAACAAACTCTCTCAAATAAAGCAGGAAATTTGATACTCTGAGAAGTTTCTGGTCATGTTGGTTGGGAGTGTGATGCTGATCAAAGGGTCACGGAGAACTGCCAGGTTTTCAATAATTGATCAGGTATGCTCTGGCCCATGATGAGATAGACAGGAGCTCTTTTTAATGTTTCACCCAAAGCATTACACATTCAACAGTGCAGCACACTCCCACTGGTGGGATGGATTTGCTGAGTGGGAAATCAACCCACTATTTGTTCACTCTGTTCCCGGCAGATGCAGAGTGACAATGGATCAATTAGCCACTTGTAATACAGACATAATTCGTTTTCCCAGACACCAACCACTGTGAACGCTGCAGTTTTCACTGAATTAAATAAACCTGTCTGAAACCGTTTTAATCTCCCTCCATTTCCTCGTTATGGAAATCCGACTGATGTCTCGGGAGTGTTATGACAATCATTTCCAGTTTTCATCCGTTTTCCTCATTTTTCACCTGGGAGACGGACAGTGAGCGTTCGTGAAATTGACTGAGGGAGGAGAACTGAGGGAATATCCGATACTGTCCTCGCACAATTATATGCTTTCATACTTTTCAGCAGGTAGCAGTGATCGTGAGCAGCTACTGGTGGTTACCCCTATGTGGTGCGTTGGGACTGAGACCAACTGCAGAGTTTCCCAATCAAATGACTCGTCCGGATGTGATCCACCGACTCGGCGCTGCCCTTTCATTGCTGCTCTGCCTGGAACAGCTCCCAACACCGACAATTCCGTCTAGCTGCTAAGCTAGTGAATGGACATTCAGGGAATTAACCTGTAGAACTAGGTAATGTTAAAACTTTCAGTCTCACAAACAAACAGCTTAATACAGCAGATTAAAACATGATTCTCAAATCGAATAACTTAGTTTAAAAATAAAAATATCCGAGCATTGGCTTCTGAATGATCGGATACATTTACAAGCATATACCTTTGAGCCCTCCAGGGGCTCCCCGTCCGGCAATAGTACTGTGCTGCGCCATGATTAGAACTGCTATCAGCAAGATAAGAGGTTTCTCCATCGTATGTGGATTTCCTCAGAGTTAGTATCAGGATGCTGGAGTTGATGTTTTCTGTATCGAATCTCCGAGATTCTACTGCTTTTATAATCACACACACACGGGTAGTGACATCACTCACTGAACTTATTAGGGCAGAAGATGTTTCTCTACCTGCTACATCTCATTTGCATGAGTGAAGCCTTCAGGCATGAGCAACACTCGGTGATAGCTTACTAAACGTAGGGAAGGTGACCCTGAGGCGCAATTACGAGATGCAGTCCAGAAGAAACGTGACTTGCACTTATTCTAAGGAGGTTCAAGCTGAGTGTCCCTGGAGGGGTTGTCTATAAATATAAGTTAAGCAATTTCGATGAGTGAGGGTTCGCAAGGCCACGCTGTGGCCCTTTTGTCCAGGCCTAGGCAGGGGGAGTGAGGTTACTTCTCTGTGGTGGGTGGTGCAGAACAGCCTAAAACAATAAACATATTTGAATGGTTGCAGGCCGCCAGGGAGGTCCGTTCCGAGAGTCTCACTTCGTGGAGCTGAAAACATTGTTGCCCGATGTGACATTACATCGTAGAGTCATTAGGACAAAGAATGACGACAATCAACCCATCCAATCCATTCTAGTTCTTGGTCAATCCGATTAACCCAATTCGGCTGCACTATCCCCATGCCCCTGCATATTTATTTCCTGCTAGTGCTCAAACAATATCCTTTTGGAATCATTGCCTATCTCTGCATCCACCATCAAAGGCAGCGAGTTCCCGGTCATTGCCGATTGCTGGATCAAAAAGTTATTCCTCCCATGCTCCCTAAAACCTCCCTCATCACCACCCCTAAGTAGACCTAAACCAAAACACCCAAAAAATGAGAACATTCACACAGTGAGGGTATGGAAATAAAGTTGCGCGCGCTATTCGAATATGTACGTAGATATTTTACAATTACATTAGGAAAAGCACGGTTGGCATAAGCAATGCAGGCCAATTGTTAACTGATAATCTGTTACTGTCAATAAAAATAAGCAAGTACCAGGCATGATAAATAGTAACATTGTTGCAGCGTTTTCTGTAGAGGAAGAGCTCAGCATGTCAGGCATCCCAATGGAACTATCATTGCATCAGGAACAAGGATTCAGCAAAGTTAATTTTAACACAAATAATTGTTATGGAGAGATTAAAGACAAGCGGGAGGGACAAATCTCCAAGACCGGATTGTTTACTTCCAGCTGTTTAAAGGAAGTATTTGGGAAAATTGCAGGTGCCCTAATCAAAAACGTGCAGCGATTTCTACACTTATGTACGACTCCTTACACTTGGAAATATTGTCTGTCACTCCGCCAAATAGGAAAGATGTCAGACGTAAAGCAAGGAATTTTCGGCCACTATGGCCTCTAATTGGTCCCACCCTTTCTCTAGTTATTATTTTGCCCTTTGTCTACTTTAAAACACGCCGTTGGGTTTTCCATTGTTCTCCGCACCGATGATTTCTCCTGCACTGTCTTGGCTTTCATCATTTCCATTGTAAGATCCCGATTGCACTTTTAATACTCCCCTAGGGACTCTGCCGTACTGAGCTTCGGTATCTTCTCGAAACTTATTTTCTTTTTCTGAATCCATCTTAAATTTCCCTTTACCGCCTGCATTCTCTAGACTTGCCTCTATGTATATATACATTTATTATTGCAGAGCTGAATACATTCTTGGCAAGTAAGGGGTAGAGAGCTTCTAGGGGGTAGGGGGGATGTATATTTCAGTTAACTATCAGGTCAGCCGTGACTTTGTTAAATGAAGGTGTAGACCCGAGAGGCTCAACAGTTTACTCCTGCTCCTTGTTCGCATGTTCAGGGACAATTAGGGTTGGGCAATAAATGCCGGCCTTGCCAGTGACATCGATGAAAGAATAACATAACTCAAAATGTTGCTCTGCTGGCACAAGAAACGACAAAGGAGCCGTCTTAATTTAGAACGTTGGCACAGATATGGGAGAATACAGAGATAGAGCAGAAATTAAAGAGGAAACACCCAGATCAATACGAATGAGACAGAAAGAGAGGGATATCTGGCCTGAGGGGTTTTGAAGCGTCCACAAGGGAGAATGAGGAGAATGTTATGAGTGTAAATGTGTAAAGTCACGTTGATTTCTAAACGTGATGGGATATAATTATCTGTTATTTATCAGCTCATGACTTGAGTTACCCTGTCCGCCAGTTAATGAACCTGACTTAATCACAGAATCCGGCAGCGCAGAATAGGCCCTTCGGCCCATCTTGTCCGCAACCAACCCGTGAGAAACACCTGACCTACCTACCTGATCCCATTTACCAGCAATTGGCCCATAGCCTTGAATCTTCTCACGTGCAAAGAGCTCATTCAGGTGTTTATAAAGGATGTGTAGCGACCCGCCTTCAGCACCCTCCCAGGCCGTCCATTCCAGAACTTCACCACCCTCTGGGTAAAACAGTTTTTCCTCACATTCCCCCTGAACCTCCTGCCTCTCACCTTGAACATGTGTCCCCTCGTGATTGGCCCTTTAAGTAAGGGGAACAGCTGCTCCTTCTCCACTCAGTCCATGCTGCTCATAATCTTGTACACCTCGATCAGGTCGCCCCTCAGTCTTCTCTGCTACAAAGAAATCAATCGAAGTCCATCCAACCTCTCTTCATAACTTAAATGTTTCTTCCCAGGCAACCTCCCGGTGATCCATTCTGCACCTCCTCCAGTGCAGTCACATTCCTTCGTATAATGCTGGATCCTTTTTGATATTAGTTTTCCTATGATCTGCTTTATTGTTTCTTGTTATGTAAGGCAAAAAGTAAATGTCATAGTTCCACTTTGCATTCCTAACTTTTTATCCTGACCTTAAATCTAAACGCTACCGGTTGCTCTTTGTTGTATTCTTCTTTCTGAGGGATCACAAATGATAATATTTAATGAAACTTGCACTGAATGCCAAAATATCCATGTAAAATCATGACAATGGTATGTACCTAGCAGAATAGTTAAGGGAGAAATATTGGAATTGGTGATTGTGAATTCATTGTTTGAGGACTTGCTCACAGGAGCAAGGATGGCTTCCTGCAGCATTACTGGCGCTTGGTGAGACCACACGTGGAATATTGCCCGCAGTTTTGCTCTCCGTCCCTAGGAAATTATGCATTTCTATGTAGGGAGTGCAACGAATGTTCAGCAGGATGGTTCCTGGGATGGCAGGATTGCCACATGAAGATAAATTGGGCGGCATTAGTCTGTATTTGCTGGAATTTAGGTGAAAGGGAGGGGGTCTCATTGAATATAGAACATTCAGACAGGGATGGACATTGAACATGCAGTGATGATGTTTCCTCTGGCGGTGGCTCGAAATAATGTGGCCAGATTCTCAGGTAAAGGGATATGCACTTGGGACTGAGATGAGGAGAAACGTATTCACTCAGGTTCAGTTAGACATATGGCATTCTCCTCTAGAAAAGGCTGTATTGGCCAGGTCGCTGAATATATTTAATAAGGAATTTGATAGATTTATGGACGCTCAAGGTGTTAAGAAACCTGGGGAGAGCAAGAGAGCGCAGAGTTACGATAAAGCAACACCATAATGACATTGAATTGCGTAGCAGTTTATAACGGCTAAATGGCCTACCCCTCCTCTGATGTTCCATGTTTCAAAGAATGGAATAGCCAGAAGCGATCTGAGGCAAGTTACATCTTACAATGCCGCCATTGCCAATGAAAATAACGAGATGGCAGACATTTTGAATAATTCTATAAGATCTGATGAATTTGTCCAGGCATTTCTATTTTTATTTTTGTTGTGGATTTCCAGAATCAGCAGTTTTTGGTTTCTATTCTGAATAATTGCATTCGTGTAGTATTTGCATTGAAGGGAGAGGTCAACATGCCAGGCATCCCAAGGAAATTAATTGTAAATCGGAAACAAAAGGCTCCACAAAGTTCACGTCAGCAGGATAATGGTATTGGAGAAATTAATGACACAAAACACTTACAAATGTTCAGGAACAGATTGTTTTATTGCAGGATATTAGAGGATATAGCCAAGCGCTACAGGTCTCTTTAACTAGAAACTTATACAATGCTCTACACTTGGCTCCCACTCCTTAAGCTTTGAAAATCTTACATTTCACTCCGCCCTTTAAGAAATATATCAGAAGCAAACCAGGAAATTCTAGGTCAGCTGGACTAAGCTTTGTTGTAGGGAAGTTACGACAGGTCACTATGATATAAAGCGCGTGTTAAAGCCTTGCAATGTTTCAGCTGATCAGAGAAAGCCAACATTAATTTTTAAATGGCAAGTTCTGCCTGAAGAATTGCATTTAATGTTTTCAAGCCTTTACTCAAGTGTTTTACAGAGAAATGTATGTGGTTTTTATGTGTATCAACATCCGGGGGACATCTCATAAAGTCTTGCATAAGAGAATGTCAGGTAAGTTTCATACCGATGAAATTGAAGGCAATATTACTTTGGCTAAAGATCAGTGGAAAGAAGCGAGAGTACAGAGGCAATGGACAACGATAACGATTGGCAGGCTGTGACTCCCGGTGTCCCACAAGGATCTCAACTATTCAATGTAGTGACTAATAACTTATATGAAGTTTAGAAGGCCACGAAGGCCATTGAGTTTTTCCAGCATTTTTTGTTTCTGTGTTGGACTTGCACCGCTATTCAGCACAATCATGGCTCATCTGCAGCCTCGAGTTGAATTTCACACCAGCTCCCCATATCCCTTGATCCTCTAAAAAAGCAAAAACTGTCTATCTCAGCCCCTTGAATGCACAGAACGATGGACCGGACAAAGTCCACTGGTGTCGGGAATCCCCAAGATCCACAAAGTCTGAATGCAGAAATTTCAACTCGTCTCCAGCTAAAACGATCGATCCGTAAGGCTCTCAATGTGCACATGTGATCTATTTCCCAGGCATTGGAAACGGGACTCTCACTGTCTACTCTTGTTAACCACTATTAAAACCGTGCATTTATCACTGAGATCACCCCTTATTCTTCGATCCTGCAGGGAGGCCCAATTGAGTCAGCTTTTAATCACTGGTTAACCCTTTCATCCCAGACACCAACAGCGTGAACCTTTACTGTACCACTTTCAAGGAAATTATGATTCTCCTTTTATGAGACCAAAATTACACACGCTATTCCAGTTCAGGTCTCATCAAAGCCCTATATAAATGTTTATTTATTGCATTAATCTCGTGCAAAAATGCCCTTGCAGTTTACGGCCACATGTACTTTGTCTTCCCATGACTTTCTTTAGCTCCAAGCAAATGACCTCGTTCCTTGTTCCTGTAATAATAAACTTAAGTTTATGTGAAGCTCAATATTCAGACGTTTCATAACTTGAAAATTCTTCTGTTTATTCTCTTTGCTAAAAACGTATATAAATTCCTAAATTTCAACATCAGACAACGTCTGACTCCTTGCTTCCCCCTTCATTTAAAATGTGTGTCTCTCTTTGCAGCCTATTCGTGCCCTCCCTATACTTTACAATTGTAACCGTCTGTTGTCTGTACACCAAATGTATATACATTACTCTCCATCTGTTGACACAGTTTGTAAATAGCGGAGACGCTAGCAGCAATCCCTGCGGTCCTCCATGAGTTTCAGCCGGACAAGTTGAAAATGTCCCACCTGTTCCATCTCCCTGCAACCTCCCTGTTACCAATTCTCCATCAATAATATCCTGACTATATACAGTTTATATTGTGTGTTACGCTAAGGCGTGGCACATCATAATCCAGATAGCATTATTTAGAGAGAGACAAGCTATGAAAAAATGACGTAAACATGCATATAATGATAATAGGCCGAAGATGACTACAGACATGAGGTCATATGATCTTCAGTTGTCGGAGCTGGTGGAGGCGACGTGTTATTTGCAGCTTATTTTCACACTCACTTTAAACAAGCCGGATCTTTTACCTTAGCTCCACTTCTGAAATTTTCCCAACGTCTTTAAACAGCTTTGTACCAAAATCGCCGATTAAATTTGTTTTGTAAAAACTAAAAGACCGAGCATTTGCAACTCTCTGCGGTAGAGGGTGTCAAAGATTACCAATTCTTTGATTGAAGACATTTAACTATATATTACACCTAAGTCGATGACAGTTACTCTGTGCCTACAAGATCACAACTATCCAGAGAGCAGCTGATCCCTCCCGATTAAACGCAAAATCATCTGGGAACTAATGCCACTGTCTTAGTCCGGCACATCCAGAGAAGCTGATTATTTAAAAGTGGTTTGAAAGCTAATTTTCTTATGTTAATTATATTTCGTGTGTGCGCTCAGCTCCTGTAAAAGTGTTTAACTAAGGGCGTGCTAATATAGATATCATCCTGACTGAGGAGAGATAGAGAGAGACAGTGAGAGATATAAACATGGAATATCGCAGCCAATGCCTCTATGATTATTCTTTCTAATACATCCATACTGTCTCTAAACCTTTATTGATATGCAGTGTGTTATTTTTGTAGGATATTGTAGGGTTTAGCTGATTTATTCATTAATGATTTACTGCCAAGCTTTTGCTCCCCTTCCGAATCACTATTCGTCCCTAACCTCTTGATGTGCGTTCCGCCCGACTCTCCTTTATCGTCATTCTACTCTCTGAATGATTTCTATCTTCAGTTATATTGTTGTTCAGATTCCTTTTTTCATGTGAATATTTTATGCTTTTCTTTTTTGTTTCTCTTTTATTGGGACTAGATTGTCCCGAATGCACCCCCTCCCCCCCCTCTCTCTCTCTCTATCGTCTTTCTTCTCGTATCTTTCTATTTCGTTGCCGAAACAAATGGTTAGGTTTAAATTGATGATGATGGGTCGATTTTCAGCTATCATGATAGCTCCTAACTGCCTGGCTTATTCCAATGTCTAAATCCTTCTACGGTGGACTTGCTGTATAATGGTTAAGGGTGTGTCCTGCACTCATTAAAGGCCCCATTGCATTTTCCCCTTTCCCCAAAACTCCATCCCTGACTGATTGCTCTGGTTGAAAATTCTATGATTACTCTCCATGAATTTTGCTCATTTCATAGCTTTGTTAATATCTTGACCTTTACCTTTACATTTACATTTAATACCTTCCAATATCTCTGCTACCTGGAATGTCATTATTCATTCTGTTCAAGCCGGCCATCATTCGCCCTTCCCGAGGCACTTGTCCCTGTTATGTAAATGCGCTCATCCAACAGCAGAAAATATTTACAACTTATTCAAGGTGTTTAAGGTCCATTTTCATTTTGAAAAGAACATTTCAATTACGTTGACAGGCTGCCTGAAATACACAAATAACATGTGTATACGTGCAAAGTGCATCGCACGCATAATCACTTAAGAAACTAAACGAACACGAAGCAATTCGCCCTTTGACATTCCATTGATTTTAAACATGATGATGCCTGATCTATGAATTTCATTAGCTTTCCTGCTGTACCTTCCTATCCTTAGTTACCAAAACCCTGACATTCCAGCCTTGAATATACTCAGCAGCTGAACATCCACAGGCCTTCGGGGAAGAGAATTCCAATGATTCACAAACCTTTTTGAGAAGAAAATGCTCCACACCTTAGCCCAAAATAGCCACTCTTATTCTCAGAGTGTGTCCCATCATTCTGGCGATACATCCCGCACCCACCCCGCCATATAGCCGCACAACCACGCCTCACCCCACCCCCCGCAAAAAAATGTGTAGAAAATGGGCGGATAGAGTCATTTACGCTGTAGTGACATAAAATGATTTAAAGAATGAGAGCGAGAGAGTGAGGTTGTGATGCAGGGAGGGAGTGAGGGATGGAATAAATGAGATGGAGAGAGAGCGGGGAGAGGATAACTCTGCTATTTCCACCGAGTTTATATTTACTGAATGTATCCTTGTTATCGCTGTTCCTATTCTGATTTGCCCTTCGTCAAATTTATCTTTCGGGTATTTTATTGATCCTGTAATACATTCATTCATTATTTAAATTCGAAGTTTTATTTTGTCTTCCTTATTTTTGTTTTCTTCCTGAAACCCTTGATTTGCTTCTTGTCATCTTCTTCTTCCTTGTCATTGCAGTTATTGCTTGCTTTACACTAATTTTTTTATTAATATCTTGCTGTCTCCTTTTATTCATCCAGTAACTTATATTGTTATCTATTTTTGTCTATTGATTGTTTTAGTGTAACATATTATTACAGGAGCCTATTAATCACTGATAAAGATATATTTCCCAGCGCTATTCTCTCTCTCTCCCATCAATACTCTATTCGAGTTTACTTGCACAATTTACATTCTCACTGCGACAATACCAGCTGATTACTAGCTAGTGATATTTTGGAGTTTTGTTCCCCCTTGTGTATTTATCAATCTTTCTCAGGAATTTCTAATTGTATTCTGATTGGCAGTGCCTGTGTTTCAACCTAATATGTTTTCTCATATCTGTGTCGGTGATTTTTCAAAGTCTAGTTTCACGACCACTGATTTTGTAGATTTGCTTGAGGGGTAAACATTTTGCCCTGTAACAAAGAGATAACGACTCAAGTGTAAATTCCCTCCAAGATTAGTTGGGATTTAGAATGAACTTGGCGTTGTTTAACATATCTCTGATCCTCCCTTCTATGAAGAACCTGAATCCCACATGTAAATACTGTGTTCAACATGAACAAATTGCATGCCAAATATTTGAATGTTAAAGGTAAATTTGGATAATGACGAAATCGCTTCTGTTACATAGCTGGCTGTGAAAATTATGGAGAAAACAAGCACAGAAGTTGACCAGAGCGAAACACATTATACGCATGTGATCATCAGGATATATGATATAGACGCAGGATTAGCTGATTTTGTCATCTCAGCTTGCAGCCCCATTCAATTCAGTTGCATCTAATATTTTACTTTTCACCAAACGCTAATAGTCTACATACAGCCATTCATCCCAATCACATCAAAAGGTTTGATTAAATCATGCCCTGTTGAAACTCGACGACCGATCAATCTGCTGTTATCTGTGTGAGAAATGTTCAAAGCATCACAACGCTTTGAGTGAAAAAAAAATGTTAACATCTTACTAATAAATGGCTGCCCCTTGCCTGGTAACGCCAAGGTTTAGATAATCCTACAGATATTTATACATAATCGAGCAGATATGTATCCCTGTAAGATTAAATATAACAAAACGATGCCTGGTATGGAAGTGGGTGAGATGGTGAGGCAGATCTACGGCTCAGGTTCAAAGCAAAAGGAAACTTCCCTCGAATTATAATGACAGAAACAATATATATTTCCGGGGATGTAAAAGCTGACGTCATCACGTGAAACATTTTCACTGTGTTTTCTGTGCTTGTGTGAAGTTAAATTATTCAATGTTGATCTTGTCTTAGAGGTCGATCGGGAGGAAGGGGGACAGCGATAAAGAGAGAGTGAGAGAGAGAGAGAGAAAGAAAGAGAGATCTGCTTGTCGGCATCCTCTCCTTTATTGTCAGTGTACAATGCAAGCTTAAGACTTTAAAATTAGTTTTGGTCTGCTCCATTAATTTATCCAGTGTGTTTCATAAATGACAATTTTTGTTCTTATTTTAGTTCAACATTTTTCAACTGAATACCACTGATCAAGTTTAAAGTGCTTTCAATGTTGTTCGTCTATATTCCATTACCGTTTAATAAAACAAATTACATTCTCATTGCCAGAATACGAGTTACCCCGCCCCACCCCAACCCCTCCCCAAACAGAATCTATTATTTTCTTTTGGAAATTCTTGCTCCTATTTTTTTCCCGAATCCTTGTCAGAACGAGCTATTTATTTCTGATAAATGGTATTCCCATTTACACGAAAAACAATTGTTCATTTCTCCTGTGGTTTATGTTCCAAGCCTAATTCCGTCAGTACAATTTTGTTGGGTTTCATAATAACTGGGTAAGGATTGTGCCCTCTAACCTACATAAAATCATCTCCCAGATTCCCCCCATTTCCCAACAGCCCCTTGCCAGATTAATCGCTGAAGATTAAAACCAAAAGGACAGTGATCCTAAGAATGTTATTCTTTCCATAGCTTTGCTAACCTGTTCCTTTCTAATCCCCTGCCAATATGTGATGGTTTCTAGAAAAGCCTGTTCTATGTTATTTAACCTGCCTATGATGCTGCCTTCCCCGAAGCATTAGTTCTCCCTATCTAGTTATGGGCAGTTGATCAGCAGCAATTACTAACAGTTTATTCAAATGTGTGATGCAAATTTTGAAGTCGATGAAACAGCTTCAGTTACAAAGACAGACTGTCAGCACTAAGGGGAAAAAATGTACCAGTTAGATTTAAAGAGGAAATATCAGAAATAGAAGCAGCGTTATGCCATTTGACCATTCGATGTTGCAGTGCCAATTAATATAAAATTGCTGATATATATTTAACACTCCCTTCCAGCAGGATCTTTACAGGATTCATAGTCCGAAACCTAGCAATTTCAGTCCAAAATATGCACAAACAGCTGAACTTCCACAGCCCTTTGTGGTGGGAATTTCAAAAATGACAATCCTTTGTCTGAAGATATTGCTCCAATAATTAACACTCGGTAATGGAGTCCCATTCTCAGATGATGTGAACTTATTCTCGACTCCCAACATAGCAAGTTACATAAAAGGTTGAACATATTCACTTCAAATGAAATGGGATTAAAGTTGTTCTGGATTTTTGCTTAGTCAAGGGAGAGCCAGTTCTACAGCAGAATTTAAATTCAAACATAAACATCCCTCAGATTTACAGAAATATTTTGAAAGACTCAAAGTCATTTTCGCACATCCATGGCAGATCTTTTTAAAACCGGGGCTGTAGAAGCGGAGTTAAGGTCTTACAGGGACGGGGGACACGGGGAGGCTGGCATAGCGGTATTGTCACTGGACTAGTAACGCAGGCGGCCAGGGTTCAGGTTTCAGCACGGTAGATGTTGGAATTTGTAATTCAATTGATAATCGGGAACTGGGAATCCACTCTCAGTAATGGCCACAATGAAACGTTTGTCGCAAAAATTCTATGGGGTTCAGTCATGTCCTTTAGGAAAGGAAACTTGTCATCCGTTCGTAACATGGCCTAATTGTGACTCCAGGTCCACAACAAAGTGCTTGTCCCTTAATTATCCTCTGAAATATTCAAGCAAGCCACTCAGTTCAATGGCAATTAAGGACGGGCAACAAATGCTGGCCTTGCCAATGGCACCGAGAAACAACAAAGCTAAAAGCATAAGTTCCTGTGTTGGCACAGAAACTATACAGGAGAAGTCGTAATTTAGAACTTTGAACCAGGTAGAGGAAGAGGGTCAGAAAGTAAGCAGCAAATGAAGAGGACACATACAGCAGAATATAAATGAGACAGAGGGAGAGGGAGACCAGGAGTGAGAGGGTTTGGAGCGTCCAAAACAAAGAATGAGATTTATATTGCGGTTGTAATGGTGTAATGTTAAATTTACTGTTAAAAATGAGGCAAAAAAAAACGTAAGTTATTTCTAAAATTTAATGCCATTATCTGAGTTTATCTTGCCTGTCCTTTAATGAACCTGACTTATTGCTGATTCCATTTTGATAACAGCTTCTCTGTGGCATGTTTTCCCAATACTTTGTTATGTTAGGTGAAAAGTAACTTTGTCTTCCAAAGTTTTAGATCCGACATTGATTCTAAACGCTTCTGGTTCCTTTTTGTTTTATTATGCTATCTGTTCATTGTACATTTCACTTTCCTTTAAATTCTGTTGAAAGCTGTTCCGTTTGCTCATTGTGCATTATTGTGATCGGCTTGTTCTCAATTTGCTTCGGCTATGTATCGTTCCGAAGGCTAGTGTGCAAATTTGAAAATAATGCACGTTGTCAAATGGGAAAGGTGGGCAAATCATGGCTTACTAGGGCAGTTAGTGATAACATTAGATGCAAGGAAGGGGCATACAAATTGATCTGGAAAAAGCAACAGACCTGAGGAATGGTAAAAGTTTATAATTCAGAAAAAGAGGACCAAGGGTTTGATTAAGAAGGAGAAAAGTGAGTCCGAGTGTAAGCTTGCAGGGAAAACATAACGGGATTGTGTTTCTATTTATAGGTGTGTGAACAGGAGACGATTGGTGAACACAACTGTCCGTCCCTTTCAGTCGGAAACAGGGGAATCTACGAAGGGGAATAAACAACTGACTGAACAACTAAATACATACTTTGGATCTGTTTTCACAAATGAGGACACAAATGACATACCAGAAATTTGAGGAAACATAGGGTTTAGTGAGAGCGATGAACTGAAAGAAATCAGTATTAGTAGAGAAATTATGTTGGGGAAATTGATGGGATTGAAGGCAAATAGAACTGGAGGGCCTTACAATCTACACCCCAGAGCAACTGAAGAAGCGGCTATAATTTACTGGATGCATTGATGGTCATCTTCCGAGATCCTATAGAGTCTGGGACAGTACCAACAGAATGGAGGTTAGCTAATGCAACCCTACTATTTAAAAGCGGAGGTAGAGTGAAAACAGGGAATCATAGATCAGGCAGCCTGACCAAGGTAGTAGGGAAAATTACAGAGTTAATTATGAAAGATTTGATAGTTGAGCAGTGTGGAAATCAAAAGTGGAAGAATCGGACAGAGTCAGCAATGGATTACGAAAAGGAATTCCTGCTGGACAAGTCTACTGGAAGTTTTCAAGGATGTAACTGGTAGAGTCGATGAGGGAGAGCCAGTTGACGTGGTTTATTTTGACATTCAGAAGGCTTTGGACAAAATTCCCCAACTGAGATTGGCGTGTAAAATTAAAGCAAATGAGATTGGGGGTCGTGTATTGAGCTGGATAGAAAACTCGTTGGCAGACAGGAAACAAAGAGTAGGAATAAGCGGGTTTCATTTCCGAATGGCAGGCTGTCACTAGTGAGGTACCACTGGGATCGGTGATGGGTCCCCAGTTGTCACAATTTACACTCATGATTTTGATGAGGGAACTAAATGCAATATCTCAAAAATTTGCAGTTGACACAAAACTGAGTGGGAGGGTGAGCTCTGGGGAAGATGCAGAGATGTTTCAGTGTGATTTCGAGACGTTGCTTCAATGGGCAAATACATGGCAGATGCAATATAATGCGTCCGATCTGGCAATGGGGCAACAGGCCCTTCCCCCGCTCGATAATGGAGGAACATGCCCCGCCCCGCTCTGGTAAAAGAGCAACAGGCCACGCCTCCGCTCTAACAATGGAGGAAAAGGCCTCGCCCAAGCTCTCTCAGTGGATCATCATGCCCCGCCCCCGCGCTGACAAAAGAGCATAGGTCGCAAAATAGATCAATAGATCCCGCCTCCGCTATGACAACGGAGTAACAGACCCCGCTACCGCTCTGACAATGGAGAAACAGGCCCTGCCTCCGCTCTGATAATGGAGTAACATCACCGCAACCGCACTGACAATAAAGTAACAGGCCACGCCCCCGCCCTAACAATTGATCAACAGGACCCGCCCCCGCTCTGACAATGGTTAACATCACCGCCCCCGCACTGACAATGAAATAACAGGCCACGCCCCCGCCCTGACAATTGATCAACAGGACCCGCCTCAGCTATGACAATGGGTCCAAAGGCCCCGCCCCCTCCCTGACAATTGAGAAATAGGCCCGCCCCCTCTGACAGTGGGGCATCGGGCCCCGCCTCCTCCCTGACAATGGAGAAACAGGACTGCCCCGGGGACGAAAACATTTCAACAGGCCCCCGCACCCGGTGTGGCAATGAAATAACATGCCACCGCCCCGCTCTGAGAATGGAGTAACAGGCCCTGTCCCCACTCGGAAAATACAGCAAGACCCGCCTCCGCTCTGACAATTGTGCAACAGGCCCCGCCTCCTTTCTGACACTGGAAAAACAGGTCCCGCCTCCCCTCTGACGCTAGGGCAACAGTCTCCGCCTCCACTCCGACGCTGTAGCAACAGGTCCCGCCTCCCCTCTGACCCTGGAAAAACAGGTCCCGCCTCCCCTCTGACCCTGGAGCAACAGGTCCCGCCTCCATTTTGACACTGAAGAAACAGGTCCCGCCTCCCCTCTGACGCTGGAGAAACAGGTCCCGCCTCCCCTCTGACGCTGTGAAACAGGTCCCGCCTCCACTCTGACAATACAAAAACTGCCCCCGCCTCCCCTCTGACGCTGGAGAAACAGGTCCCGCCTCCCCTCTGACGCTGGATAAAAAGGTCCCGCCTTCACTCTGTCAACGGGGAAACAGGTCCCGCCTCCCCTCTGACCCTGGAGAAACAGGTCCCGCCTCCCCTCTGACACTAGAGAAACAAGTCCCGCCTCCCCTCTGACCCTGGAGAAACAGGTCCCGCCTCCCCTATGACGCTGGAGAAACAGTCCCCGCCTCTACTCTGACAATAGAGCAACAGGTCCCGCCTCCACTCTGACGCTTGAGAAACAGGTCTCGCCTCCCCTCTGACCCTGGAGAAACAGGTCCCGCCTCCCCTCTGACCCTGGAGAAACAGGTCCCGCCTCCCCTCTGACGCTGGAGAAACAGTTCCCGCCTCCACTCTGACAATGGAGCAACAGTCCCCGCCTCCCCTCTGACCCTGGAGAAAAAGGTCCCGCCTCCGCTCTGACCCCGGAGAAACAGGCCCCGACTCCGCTCTGACAATGGAGCAACAGGTCCCGCCTCCCCTCTGACACTGGAGAAACAGGTCCCGCCTCCCCTCTGACACTGCAGAAACAGGTCCCGCCTCCAATCTGACACTGGAGCAACAGTCCCCGCCTCCCCTCTGACCATGGAGAAACAGGTCCCGCCTCTGCTCTGACAATGGAGCAACAGACCACTCTCCGCTCTGACAGAAGAGCATCATGCCCCGCTCCTGCTCTGACAAAAGAGCATAGGGCGCAGCCCCGCCTGTGACAATGTGTCAACAGGCCGCGCTTCCTCTCTGACAATGGAGAAACAGTCCAAACCCCCGCTCTGAAAACAGAGTAACAGGCCAAACCCCCGCTATGGCAACGGAGAAACATGCCATGCTCTGTCAATGGAGTAACAGATCCTGTCCCCACTCTGACAATAGAGCAACAGGCCCCGCCCCAGTGCTGTCAATGCAGGAACAGGCCACGCCTCCGCTCCGACAATGGAGCAAAAGGCCCCGCCTCTGCTCTGACGACGAATTGACAGGCACCGCCCCCGCTCTGACAGTGAAGTTACATACCACGCCCCCACTCTGACAGTGTATCAACAGGCCCCGCCCCCGCTATGACAAGGGGACATCGGGCCCCGGCCCCTCTCTGACAATGGACAAACAGGCCCCGCCTCCACTATGAAAACAGGGTAACAGGCCCCGTCCCCGGTATTGCAATGGATTAACATGCACGACCCGGCTCTGAGAATGGAGTAACAGGCCCCGTCCCCTCTCTTAAAATACAGAAACACGCCCGGCCCCCGTGCTGACAAGGGAGCAACAGTCCCTGCCTCCCCTCTGACCCTGGAAAAACAGGCCGCGCGTCTGCTCTGACAATGGAGCAACAGGCCTCCCTCCGCTCTGACGAAGGAGCAACATGCCCCTCCCCTGCTCTGACAAAATAGCATCGAGCGCAGCCCCACCTCTGACAATGAGGTAACAGGCCCCGCTCCCGCTCTGACAATGAAGTAACAGGCCCCGCCTCCGCTCTGACAAAAGAGCATCCGGTGCAGCCCCAGCGCTGAGAATGCATCAACAGGTCCCACCAGCGCTCTAACAATGGAGCAACAGGCCCCACCACGCCTCGGACACTGAAGCAACAGGCCACGCCAGCGCTCTAACAATTTATCCACAGGCCCCGCCACCCCTCTGCCACTGAGGCAACAGGTCCCACTTCAGATCCGAAAATGGAGCAACTGGCCCCGACGCCATTCTCGCAATGGGGCGACAGGCCCCGCCTGCTCTCCGACCATGAAGCAGCAGGCCACGCCTCCGACCTGACATTGGCCAACAGGCCGCACCCCGCTTTAGCAAAAGAGCAACAGGCCCCGCCTCCGTTCTGACAATGGAGCAAATGGACCCGCGCTCTCACAGTGGATCAAAATGTTCCTCCCCCGCTCTGACAAAGGAGCATCCTGCCCCGCCCCTGCCAATGATCTAGCCAGCCAATGTTCTATCCGTGTTACTTTATTACCCCCTATAAACTGAGATTTTGTTTTCTGCAATAACCTTTCATGTGGCAGCCTATCAAATGTCTTCTGGAAGCCCAAGCACAGCACATCTACAGGTTCCCCTTTATCCACGGCGCAAGTTGCCCCATCAAACAAATCAAATAAATCGGTTTACCATGATTCCTCTTACACAAAACCATTCTGACTCTCACCCATTAACTTGAGTTTTTCCAATTGCCCAGCTAGAACCCCGTTAACGATGAATTCTAACACCTTCCCCACGGCAGGCGTTAAGCTAACTGGCCTCTCGTTCCCTGATTCCGCTTCCTCCCTTCTTGAACAGAGGGGTTACATTTATTGCTTTCCGGTCTGATGGGACCTTCCCAGAATCTAGCAAATTTGGGAAAATTAATGCCAACACATACACGATCTAACGTTGCAGAAACAGAACCTGTCCATGTTTCAGGCCTGTGAAGGTGAACATGCACCTTGATAAGATTGTTCTAAAATACATATTTCGAGTCATAGCAGCACTCAGGAAAGAGACACCTGTTCCATTGGGTGCTGTCTGGCCCCCACATTAAAGTGAAAATATACTTGTGTCACAATCTGGTTGGGGATTGCCTCACTGCGCCTGTCCCACTTGCAGCTAAACAATCTCAACAAACTGGCAGATCAATTGAAACCATAGAATCTCCCAAAACTCCAACTATCTCCACGGTGACCTGGCATCTTCTGGTATCTTGTCAAATAAACCTTAGTTTACGCATCCTTATATTGAAAATATTTCACTGATATGAAGAACATATGGACCTTACACACCCTCAATGCTCATTGATGACGCTTGAACTAATATAAAAACAAAAAGCTAAAAGCTACTGCGGATGCTGGAAATCCAAAACAAAATAAAAACAGAATTACCTGGAAAAACTCAGCAAGTCTGGCAGCATCGGCGGAGAAGAAATCAGTCAATGTTTCGAGCCCTCATGGCCCTTCAGCAGAACTGAAGCATAGTTTCAACAAGGGAGAAATATAAATTGGTTTAAGGTGGGTGGGGGGGAAGAGACACATTGAGGGTGTGGTGTGAGCAGATAATCAAAATATGTCAGAGACAAAAGGGTCAAAGAGGTGTTGAAGGTGGTGGTCTTTGTCTGAGAAAAGTGCTAATTAAGAATGCAAGACAGGATATTCAAAGTACAGCTCTAGTGGGGGTGGGGTGGAAAGACTAAAGGTTTTAGTACCACCCCGTTTCTTTCCCCCCCCACCCGCCTTTTTTTTCAATAATTTAAATAGATTCTTCTTTCCCCACCTATTTCCATTATTTTTAAATCTAAAACTAAAACCTTTAGTCTTTCCACCCCACCCCCACTAGAGCTGTACTTTGAATATCCTGTCTTGCATTCTTAATTAGCACTTTTCTCAGACAAAGACCACCACCTTCAACACCTCTTTGACCCTTTTGTCTCTGACATATTTTGATTATCTGCTCACACCACACCCTCAATGTGTCTCTTCCCCCCCACCCACCTTAAACCAATTTATATTTCTCCCTTGTTGAAACTATGCTTCAGTTCTGCTGAAGGGCCATGAGGGCTCGAAACGTTGACTGATTTCTTCTCCGCCGATGCTGCCAGACTTGCTGACTTTTTCCAGGTAATTCTGTTTTTATTTTGTTACGCTTGAACTAATGTTGCCCCAATACTTTTTTAAAAAGTATTTTGACCGCCGACCCGGAGTGAACTGATTGCAACTGCCATCTCTACACACGGAAGCTCATAGAGAGATCATCCATTGTTTCAGTGCCGTTGCCTTGTGACTCTTACTTTTCTAATCCGGCCTGTTAAATCTAGGTTGAGGGGAATGAAATTCTTATTCACATAGCAAGTGGTTCTGGACTGGAGAGGACTAACTGGAAGTGTGGTGGGTGCAGGTTCAATCGAGGCATTCAAGAGGCCATTACATGATTATTTATATGGATACAATGCGTAAAGTTACAGGCAAAAGTCAGGAGGATGGCACTGAGCCATGATGCTGATTCGGGCGGCAGGTTTAGACACGATGGGCCGAATGGCCTCTTTCTGCTCAGTCGCGATTCTGCAATTCTGTGATTCTCATATTGTTTCAGGAGTCCAAACCTTTGACAGTGAGAACATGTCGGTCCATTGAATGCACGACTACCTTATTGTATAGGAGCGGTGGAGGTGGGATGAGTGCCAATTGAGGGGGGCGGGGAATGTCAGAGGGGCAGTAATGAGAGAGTGCTGCACAATCGGAGTCTCAATACTGAGGGAGTGACGCACTATCGGAGGGACTTTACTGAGGGGCAGTGAACTATCGAAGGGTCATTGCTGAGGGAGTGCTGCAATGTCGCATGGTCTGATGTGGATTATAACCTTTATCCTTCAGGGGCTGTTCCAGATAACGACCTCTTCTCTGGTAATAACCCTCACCCGAGTTTAAAATATACACTTCTCACATACTCTTGCTTGGGGACTTAATGTGATTAAGTGATCCGCCACACCCTGAGTGAAGGATTCCAACAGCGATCGTACCCTTCATCAAGACTATCCTTTGAAAACAATATAATGCTCAGCTATGTTACAAATACACGGATATTATAATGGTCCGTGGCTCTCGTTATAAAAAAATATTTCCCACTTTAGGAACGTGCAGTGTTGAGCTCCGTGAAGTCGTATACATAATACTGAGTGAGACATTATGTTTCCTACATTATTTAAACATTTATTCAAGAGCCAGAAAATGCAAGACAATTTAAATAGGTAAGTACATGAAATTTTAAAGATATCCAAAGATGGAAAGCATAATCTTAGTTCTAATATAGAATCCATAACATAAAACTATTCAATGCTACAGTCAGAAATATCTTACAATGTTGCATCAAGCTATAAAGCAAATTGTTACATTAAGTACCAAGAAGAGAGAGCCGATTATGGTCAGCGCAATGAAGTTCGAAATGTCTAGCCATGCAGACAGCTCTAGTGAGAAGTGGTAACTTGAGGATTTGATCACTGCTGGCTTTTCAATGGTATGATTTCCTATCTATCTGTCAATTCTGATCGCCCTTAGCACCTGTGGTGTTCCTTCTTTGTCTAAGCTGCTTTCTCTTTATTCATCCTCTTAAGGTTCTATTTTTCACTGGTTTTGATAATGGTTTAATTGTTTAGGACTGTCTCATTATATGGTCACTGTGAGTGTTTATAAGGTCAATAATTTTTTGTAATATGTTCTAATAACAACTCTTACAACCAGTTTACCTTGTTTTAGTACTCTCATCATCTGTATTTGTTTGAACTAGTTTATAAACTTTTCACAGAATGCTCTTATAATATATATATATATTCCAAGTAGGTCATTGAAAGGCTATAACCCCGCCGCATCGGCCCTTCATAAAGGTATCTGATAATGTTCACTTCGAATTGAATATAGTCCACTAGAGCTTAGCGATACACTGGACCAAGTTATTAGGATTCTTTCTTAAAACCTCAATAACTCTTGATTACACACTAACGTATCATTAATGAATGTTACTTTCGTTTTAACATGTCTTTGCTAAAGGGTGAAACTTTATCACATAGACAGAATTTAAATATTCTGATGTCTATTTTTTCTGGAGATTGCCCATATCTGGTACTGGATTCCGAAAAGGGCTTCTGAAATGTCAGTGAATTCTCACACCATCAGGGAATGCTCCAATGGTCCTCTGATGTAACTGTATGTGCAAAGTAACCTGTAGGAAGCCTTTAACCATTTTCTACGCATTAACAAAGAGTGACCTCTGATTCAATTCTAAAGTAAAATGTCCTAATGATATTCAACCTCGCTATTTCTATCTTCCATCACAGGCTGCACGGTCAGTGGTGGGAGAATGATGCACTATTGGAAGCGGCAAAATTAGAGAGCGCTGCACAGTCGGTGCGTTAGGACAGATGGAGTGCTGCCCTGTCGCAGGGTCAGTGCTTAGGGAGTGCCGCATTGTCGGAGAGTCCGTAATGAGGCAGTGCTGCAATGTCGTAGGGTATGCATTAATCTGGTGCTGCACTGTCAGTGGTTCAGTATTGAAGTAGTGCTGCGCAGTGGGTGGGTCAATATTTAGACATTGATGCACTGATTAGGAGGACATAGACAGTGCGAGCTGATATAAAAGTGGGTCAGTAAAAGGGGGAATCAGCAGTGTTGGAGCGTGAGCATTTTCGGAGTGCTGCACAGTGAGACGGTCAGTACTGATGGAGTTCTGCTCTGTGGGAGAGGCCGTACTGTTGGAAAGCTGTGCTGTCAAAGGGTGAGTGCAGAGGGAGTGCTGCACTGTCAGAGGGTGGGCAGAGAGGAGCACTGTACTATCGGAGGGTCAGTCTGAGGGTGCGCCACACGGTGAGTGGTTCAATGCTGAGGGAGTGCTGCACTGTTGGATGGCCAGTACTGAGAGCGTGCTGAACTGGCAGAGGATGAGTACGAGGGAGCGACGCAATGTACGCGGGGGGAGCACTGAGGGAGCGCTGCACGATCATATTGTAAGGACTGAGGGATTGTTGCACTGCTGGAGGGTCATTATTGAGGGAGTGCTGTACTATCAGATGGAAACTGCTGAGGGATTGTTGCACTGCTGGATGGTTAGTACAGGGCCAGTGCAAGACTGTCAGAAGGAGAGTACTGATGGAGTGCTGCACTTTTGCGTGGTTTATAATGAGACAGTGTTGAACTGCCAGAGGGTCAATACTGAGGAAGCTCCACAGTTTTATCGGGGTATCACTGAGGGAATGGTGCACTATCAGATGGTCAGCAGTGAGGTAGTGCTGCACTCTTGCAGGGTCAATATTGAGGGAGTGCTCTACTATCAAATTGTCATTAATGAGGGAGTGCTGCACTGCTGGCGGCTCAGTGTTTAGGGAGTGCTTCACTGTCAGAGAGTAAGTAGTGAGGGATTGCTGCACTGTTGAAGGTTCAATACTCAGGCGATGCTGCATTGTCGGAAGGTCAGTACTGAGGTATGGCCGCACTATCACAGTGTCAATGCAAAGCGAATGTGGCACTGTCATTGGTTCAGCACGGAAGGAGCGCCGCACTGTCAGAGGGTCAGAACTGCGGCAGTGCAGCACTGATAGAGGGTCAGAACTGAGGGACTGCTCCATTGATGTATGCTGAGTACAGTCACAGTGCTGAATTGTCAGAGTGTCAGTACTGAGGGAGCAGTGCACTGTAAGAGAGGCATCGTTGACGGAATGCCAGCACTGAGGGAGGGTGAGTATTGAGGGAGCGATACATTGTCGGAGAATCACAGTACTGATCAGTGTCATGTGTCAATACTGAGGTACTGCTGCACTTTCAGAGGGTCAGCACTTAGATAAAAGCCCGTCATATCACGCCTCCTCGCACTCTATAATTGGTATATCAAATCGCTACACCGCCACATCTAGTGCACCAGGTATCAATTCTACCTCCCTGTATACCTGGATTATCACATTGCCGTACCCCAACAGCTGGTGTACCGGTTGTATTACCTTTCCACCTTCGAGAACCTGGAATACTATACACCAGCCCCCGCAGCACCTGTTGTATCACCCTACTTCCTCGGTGCACCTGTAATTGGCGCCTCACCCACTGTTGGTGCTATATTTCCCTCCTGCTCTGGTGTGCCTGGAACACCCGCCAACCCCATGTACCTGTTTTATCCCTCCCGCGGCCAGTGATAGACGCCATCCCTCCTTGCCGTTGCTGCTTTTGTTGATGCCCTGGTTGCTATGAAAACCAGGAGTGGACGGGCTCACTGATGACACGACCATTTATTTCTCTGTGCTCCAGTCAGTATGGGCCTCTGTGCAGGGCTACCAAACAACATCCTGTGGAACAGACTCTGTCCATTTGCTCTGTCACCATAAAGATAACAGCACCACCCTGCTCTTTGCCTGCTGTTGCCACAAACAGACGCGCCACCAATGGAAATACGAAATTAAATGGACATTCTCAGTCAGTCAGTGTTTAAGTCATTCAATGGATTTAAGAATTGGAGTAAAGGGATATTTCAGCACATTCTTCAACTGCTCCCTGAACTTAGTCTGGGTCACGGCGTAAATCCCAGTGTTTGTGCAGCAACTCAGGAGCTGCAGCATGAGGCCCAATTCCATCACAATATAATCTAGGTCAACTTGCACATTCCCCAGGAATGATATGCGGCTCCATATAGAAAACAATATTAACAATGCCCACAACAGGATGAAATTGGCCGAGATAACGACTAGTAAAATGATGGATTTCCTCCGACTCTCCATCTCTGGGTCTCTGGGACTCTCCCCACTGCTGTGAGCCCGGAGTCTCCTGCGGGCTCTGCTGCTGACTAAAATGTGTCTGACGGTGAGAACATTGAGCAGCAGAATCAAGAAAAATGGGACACATGGGGTAAGAATGTGATGGAGAAATTCTATAGTCATCCAGACCGTAGAGAGTTGAATAGCAAATGATATATTGCAAAACCAGGGCGCGTTCCTCAGAAAATACCCACCTGTGAGGATAAAATACCAGATGATGTTCTTTAAACAGCTCAGCACAGTCACTGTTCCCAGAACAACAGTCGCTGTTTTCTCGGTACAATATTTAATTTTCAGATTGTGGAGACAAATAGCCACAAATCTATCAAAGGTGAAAGTAACAGTGAACCAGACGGAACAGTCAGTGGCGGCATATAGGAAGACAGCATGGATATTACACACAGGGATAGAATACAGGAAACGAAACTGTTCCGCAAAAACGATTGGAATGTGTCTCAAGATCAGGTCGAGGATAACGACCAGTAGATCTGCCGTTGACATGGCCACTAGGTAGCGAGAGACACATTTAGATAGACCGCAGTTTCCCCGAGACAGGATGACAATTGACAATAAATTAACTGTGTGGAAGAAAGATAAGCATAGAAATTAGCTTGGGACAAAAGTGACCAGTTTGATTAAGCAAGTCTTGAAATGTTGAATTGTGCTCTTCTTTCCTGAGCTGTGTGAATATGATTGTGCCTGAACGAATAAAGGAAAAGTCACTGATGATCTGGAAGGCTGGAGAGATTAAAGCGATAAAAGGTTGTTACTGTAATATTTGAAATAAAATCTATTGCAAATTCTCTTTTACTTTCCCTGCATGGCTTAAAATTTGTTGACCCTCTACACTCAACCAAATCTAAGCAACCTTCCCCCCTTCCTACTATCCCTGGTGAAATTCAGTTGTCACAATGCTGAACGCTAATCTTTGAGTTTTGGATTGGACAGGTGTTTTTCTTCCAGCTGTGTAATCCTCCTTCCGCTGCCCTTCTCCTTTATTCGCCCAGGGTCTGGTAACACACAAGCTGGTTTGCCTGGGTTACTGACTGGGTTCTCCTGTGGCCAACAGATTTTTGAGTGGATCTCAAACACGTGGCTTCGGCTGGGCTGTTTCTGACAGGCCCAAAGCCCCTCCATTATCAAGGCTCAGCGACCTGAAACATCACGTTTGCTTCCTCGCTGCAGTTTCTGCCTGACATGTGGAGCATTTAAAAAACAACAACAGACAGCTTACAATAATATAGCACCTTTAGTATAACCAAACATTTCTAGGCGTTGGACAGGAGCAATATCAGACCACATACTACACCGAACTGAAGAAGAAGCTATTGGACCCATTAAACCAGAGCTAGGAAACAGAATTACACTTTACAAAAAGTTTTAAAAGGAAGAAAGAGAGGTTGGGATGGGGAGAATATTGGACAGGATACAATCCAGTATAAGGTAACGAATACAAACTCCATTGTCCAAATCAGAGGCAGTGCAAGGACAGAAAGACCTGGGCTGTTTGTGCACTAATCTCTGCTGGTGTCAGGACAGGCTAAGAACGCTCTGAATAGAGCTTATGGCATCCTCCACAGTGTTAATAGAGGTGGAGGGAACACAATGCACGGTGGTAAAATAAATCTACGTAAAGCACTATTTTAATCCCGCCCTTTATGTTGTTTCAAACATCGGGCGCCACACTTTCAGAAAGATATGAAGGTTTGGGAGGGAGTATAGGTGATATTTACCAGAGTGGATCCAGTGATGTATGATACATGGACAGATTAGAGAAGCTGTGGTTGTTCTTTCCCCAACTGCACCCACCCCACACCCCAACTCCAGCGTGCCATGGATGCTGGGCTCAAGCAGGGATGAAGCAGCGCCGGGGCAGTGGGTGCCGTGGAGGTAGGGACATGGAAAGTGTAAAGGGAATGGGCCTTGCGTTCTGGTCTGCTGGGGGCTGTTGGTAAAAGTCAGTCAAGAGAAGAAACTGAGGAGACTAAATTGTGGCGCAGAACTGCTCACCTGTGGTCTGAATTGGACATATTGGCTTGCAGTTTGTGTGTGTGACTCAATTTCAATTTACTCTCCGGGAACGAAGCCTGACAATCCCCTTGATAATGCAGAGAATGGAGGACCAACCGAGCCCTCAAGTTCAGCCATGACCCAGAACCTTAGAAATGAGCAGATAGAAGGAGTGGGGTCCCTGGATCAGGAATAGAGTTATTGATCAGAACTCCACACAATGACACTGGTCTTACCAGAATTTAGCCGACAAACACTGTAATGAAGTTAAACATGCTTCACAAGTTAATGTCTGAATGGAAAGACTTACCAGGGACACCGAGAATGGCGAGGATGGGATAGTAAACCCCTTGAATAACGAAAAGCGCAAAGTAAATGCGCCATTTTAATGTTATCCGATGATCTTCTGCAGTAAGTAAGTTAAGAGCCGTGGTGAAGCTCGCCCTCATTGTTGCAACATTCCAATCTATTCTTCTCTGGTTCGGATCCATTGTTGTAACATTCCAATTTATTATTCTCAGGTCCTGATCCATTGTTGTAACATTCCAATGTATTCTTCTCAGGTTCTGATCCATTGTTGTAACATTCCAATCTATTGTTCTCAAATTCTGTCCTCTCCTCTGCCGCTCTATTAAGCCAATGATCCCGGCATATTGCGGATGGAATGCTCCCGATAATACTGTGGGATTACGCATTGAAAGGTGCCGCTTATAAATAGAAGAGGGCAAATTGTCAGAGGCACAGTTAAATTCCATGGAGACTGACATTAATTACAGCCACCGAACAAACAGCTTCAGTTAACCCGTTTCATTCCAGCCCTCTTGTGTCAGAACAGAGATGTCCGAGGGTTGCTGAGTGAAGGGTGGTGGTCTTAGCGGAGGCACTGATCATAATCTTTCATTCTTCCTTGATCACGGGAGTGACGCCCGATGACTTGATGCTTGTAAATGTTATACCCTGCTTTGAAAAAAAGAACAAACACTGTAACTGCAGCCCGGTAGTCGAATGACGCTGGTGGCTCAATTTCTGCAGGACTTGATGTAGGGCAAAAATAGTGACCGCTCTGTAAACAATGTATCGGTTCATAGAATACAAGAGACATGTGAATATTAATAGCAAAGCAAACATGTCTGATGAATTGGATCGTGGCCGCTTCCAGAATAGCTGAAAGTGATGATGATAGTCCGTTTCTTCTCATATAGATAGTATTGCCAAAGGCGTCATTAGTTAGAAATGTAATGGAAACGGAAACCCATTGGGTATAGAGGCAGTTGCAGATTGGATGTGATATATGATACTGTGATACTGTGATACTATGCATCCTGCAGCAATCTTCAATCCCTTACAGTATTGTTCAATATTCAGACTTCTTCGATCTGTTTCAAGATGCTGCCATGCAGTAACTGAACTTCTCTCAGACTGGAAAAGAGCTGTGCTTGTAGTGGCGGTGAGCGGCCAGCAGAGGGCAGGATTGTATCATATTAATCCGAATACGGTGAAACGGGTTTGACAAGAGGATTTCACCCTTTTAAAATTCATTCCTTGATCAAATGATCCAAAGAGACAAAAACTTTGACAGAAGATGCGAGTCCAGGCTGAGGCAGTCATTGTCGAATTGGGATGGAAGCCTTATATAGCCCATGTGAAGTGACATTGATGTCTGAATACACACCGATAACACAATGAAACAGAATAACATCACTGCTGAGGTTTCTATTGGACATGATCTTTCTGACTGGTGGGAATTAATGTGAGTTGAATTATTCTGCTCAGAAGTGGAGGTCCAGCTTGTTGTTGGGTTTTCTGTCCACAGGAATCAATTTGAGTTTTGCTGTGGAGGGAGACTTTGTGCTGGGGTTGATGGGAGCCACTTTCTGATTGGTATGGGGGGCAGTTACATGGTACTTTGTGTAAGATGCTGATATGTGTGCTTTTCCAACAGGGGCTCCAGGTAGAATAATCCCACCCTACACTTTCCCAAAGCCCAATATCTAATCTAGGTGGTAGCCAGAGTCTTTTCCCAGTTCACAGTATATCTCTGACAGCGGCTGAGGATGGCTCACCCTGTGTCAGTCAGAGATTTATAATTAATCACTATCACTGGACCTGCTGTGGAGAGCTGCGTCGGGCAAAGCATGAGGAGTGAGCGTGTTCTTGTTGTGAAATCATTCAGTTCAGCACAGCATTGAATGAGTTTTAGAATCGGAGTAAAGGGGAATTTCAGCCCAGCATTCAGATGCTCTCTGAACTTAGTCTGGGTCACTGCATACAAACTAGTGTTTGTGCAGCAGCTCAGGAGCTGCAGCATGAAGCCTATTTCCCGAATATAAAGTGGTGGTCTTACGTAAGTGTAGCCCAAAACTACCATTCGCCACCATAGGGAAAACATCGTGAAGTAAGCTCATAACAGGATGAAATTTCCTGAGATAATAAACAGTAAAATGATGGATTTCCTTAGAGTCTCCATCTCTGTGTCTCTGGGACTCTCCCCACTACTCTGAGCCTGGGGTCTCCTGCGGGCTCTGTTCCTCAGTAAAATATGCCTATCAGGTAAAGCATTGAGCACTTAAACCAGGAACAATTGGACTCCCGGCGTTAGAATGTAATAAAGAAACTCGATTGCTGCCCATGTCCGTGAATTCTGAACATCCAATGTCACAAAACAAAACCAGGGGAATTTCATGCCCCAATACTGAGCCGTATACATAAAATACCAGAACACATTCTTCAAACAGCCCAACAAGCTGACTGTTCCCAGAACCACAGATGCAGTATTTATGTTGCAATATTTTTCTCTTAACTTACTGCAGCAAATAGCCACAATTGATCGAATGTAAAAGTGACAGTGAACCACACAGAACAGTCTGTGGCTGTGTGAAGCAGAACAGCATGGATATTACACACCGGAATAAAAAACAGGAACATAAACTCGATAGGATAACGAATTGGAAGATGCTTCAGAATCAGATCGATGATAACGACCAATTTATCTGCTCCTTGCATTGCCACTAGGTAATAAGTGACAATTTCGAGAGACCACACTTTGCCTAAGAAATAACCACTATCGTCAGTACATTAAATGTGAGGAAGGGAGACAAGCAGATAAATTAATCTTCAGGCTGGGACGAGTTACCTTTTTAACATAATATGGTTGCATTTTTTAAATGCCTCGTTATACCCAGTAATGTCTGCAAATGCTTCTGCCAATGAAACCGCTATCATCTGCAGAAAGCATTTGTTTTTAAATAATGTAAACCACTCAATGTTTATTAATATCCGCAATGCGTTAATCCATCAGCACAAGTCGCACCTCAAAAAGAGTTTCGAACGTGGCAAAACGACATTAATATGCAGGAACCCAAACAGCGGAGTCCAATGCGACTGGAAGAAATAAGCCAACCCTCAGTCAAACGATCAGATTAATGCTCTGCACTTCTGCAACATCTAATGTTGGTTCCATTAAAACATAATATTCAGACCGGAGGAAGAGGCTCTGCAAACACCCACATCCTCAATGATCTGGGCGCACAGCATGTCAGCACAAAAGACTCGGCTGCAAGATTTGAAACCATATTCGGCCGGAAGGACCGAGTGGATGATCCATCCCGGCCTCCACCTCAATTCCTCTGAATCACAGATGCCAGATTGAAGCCGCTCGATTCACTTCGGTAATATCAAGGTACTTGTGAAGTCTCTGGGCACAGCAAAGGCCCCAGGGGCTGACTGCATCACAGCCAGAACATTGAGGATTTGTGTGCCAGAATTAGCCGCAGCTCCAGCCAAGCTGCTGTAGGACAACTACATGACAGGCACCTTCTGGGAGAAGAGGGTAATTGGCCTGATATGTCCTGTACACACGCTACAAACACAAAGTATGGAAAAGCGGGATCGATCTCAGTCATCAACAATGTGATGGAAGGTGTGACAGGCAGTTAAAGCAGGCACCATTTATACATGTCTAACCTGGGAACTGAGACTCACTTGATTTAGTCCATATCTCATGAGCCAGAAGACTTGGAGACTGCTGCAGCAGATCGTGTTTGATCTGATTGTAACTCAACTCCACAGCCCTGCCTATCCTTGAAAATCTCTTACCTCCATTGCTTATCAAAGACCGATCCACCTCTGCCTTAAAAGAATTCAAAGAATCATCACCAACCACCTTTTGAGAAACAGAGTTCCAATGGCTCATGAACCTCTGAGAGAAATAAAAACTCTCCTCATCTCTGTCCACAATTGGTGACGCCTTATTATTAAACATTGGGCCCCAGTTCTAAATTCTCTCACAGCAGGAAGGATCCTCTGCAGATTGACCATGCCATGATCCCTCAGAATCTTTTATCTTTCATTCAATCTTCTAAACTCCAATGGATACAAGATTAGACTGCCCAATCCTTCCTCATCAGAAAACCCGCCCATTCAAGATATTTCACATTTCACATTTTCCCACGTTATTCTCCTTTAGCCACGTATTTGACGACTCACTTAACCTATCTACATGCCTTATAGCCTCCTTATGTCCTCTTCACAACTTATTATTCTCCCAATCTTTGTGTCATCAGCAAATTAACTAAATACCTTAATTTATTCGTTCATATAAATTGTAAAAAAATTCGGGCCCTACACTGATCACCATGTTAGACCACTCATTAGATCTGGCCAATTAGAAGAAGACACATTTCTGCCAATTCACTGTTTCCTTTTAGATTATTGTGTACATTGGTTAATTGGATGTGGGCGTCGCTTTCTAGTCAACATTTTTTGCCCAACTCTAATTTCACTTGAGGAGGTGGTGCTGAGCAGCCTTCTCGAACCGCCGGAGTTCGTGAGGTACAGAGGCACCCACAGTGCTGTTACGGAGCAAGTTCCAGGATATTGCCTCAGCGACAGGGAAGTAACAGCTATAAGTTTCCAAAACGGGAATGTGAATGACTTTAGGGGAACACCCAGGTGGTGGTGTTCCAATGTGTCTGCTCCCCTTGTCCCCAAGCCCCCTGACGTGGGCTTGGACGGTGCTGTCTAACGAGGCTCAGTGAGTTCCTGTAGTGCACCCTGTACATCGTACACATTGCTGCTACTGTGGGTCGGCGGTGGAGGGAGCTACTGTTTGTGGATGTGGTGCCAATCAAGAGCGCTGCTATGTCCTAGATTTTCTCAAGCTTCCTGACTGTTGTTGGAGCTCTACTTATGTTGGCAAGTGGAGAGTATTCCATCACACTCCTGAATTGTGCCTTGTAGACGGTGGACAGGCCTTCTGTAGACAAGAGGTGAGTTACTATCCGCAGAATGCTGAACCTATGACATGCTGTTATACCCACAGCATTTATATGGCTGGTCCAGTTCAGTTTCTGGTCAATGGTAACTCCCAGGATGTTGATAGTGTTGGACGCCTTTGAATGATAAGAGGTAATGGTTGTATTCTCTCTTCTTGGAGATTGTCATTGCCTGGCACATGCGTTGCGTGAATGTCACTTGCCAGTTGTCAGTGGTATGATCCCTGGTGATGTTCCTACTGGAAAAGTCTGATCCCAGGGTGGTACCCAGCTTGAGAGATCTTAAGTTTTATTTTTTGTTTAGATGCGCGGAGAGTGTCGACTGAACAGAGTTACAGGAGACAGCTGATGGATTTTTAACAATGAATAAAACATTTATTAAACTTGAAAAGATGAACTATATTACAATAGACATTCACCATACCTCTGCCTTTCCAGATATATTCAGATTTACAAAGGAAGCGCAAGTTAGAAAATCTACCATATACTCTAATGTTCACAGTCGTTACACAGTCCATGCAAAACAATCTGCGACTTGTGGTAATGCATACAACACCCTGAAACCAAGTGTCTGCTTCCATTCCGAACAGATGCTATGGATACCTGACATCTCCCCCCAATCGCTTGTCAAATCTTGAGCCAACCGGTCTCACTGAGCTCCGTCTTTCGCTCGAGGCTTCCCAACCTCCACTCTCGAAGAAACCATTTGGAATCTCCTCGCAAACCCGGCTTTCTCTCAGACGCCTTCCATAACGGTCCATCTACAGGGCTCCGAGCTCTCCTGGATCGCCACGTCATTGAAGATTCCTGCCATGCATTCGCTCTCACTGTCTCAGCCATGCCAAAAGAACACCATTGCTTCACACGCCTATAGCAAGGCCTTACAGAACTCGAGCTGTCTCCTTGGATCTTCTGCATTTTTGCAAGCCGAAGTTGCTTTAAATCTGTATGCTGAAACTTCTCCCTTGAAATTTGAAACCTTTCTCTGCTTCTCACTCCCAAAACTATCTAACAGGACCTTGTCCAGATTCCTGTTTGCTTCTTTTGATTAGTAGGTCTTCATCAGACCTCTCTTCTTCTCTTTCTGAAGTTCCCTACTGTACAGCTTCTCCTTCCAGCTGGTTTCAAATTTCCTTTCGGACTTGCTACCAGAGCCTCTCCAAGGTTCCTTCTTCTGGCAAGTGCTTTCAGCCTTGGAACACCCACACCAAATGAACTCAAACTGATTTTGGTTTTTACCTGTGTTTATGTGTTTGTGCACGTGTGCATATGTGTGCGTGTCTGTGTGTATGTGTGTTTGTGTGTGTGTGGCAACCCTCTCTGGAATCCGATTGCTAGGAACATCAATTTTTTTGTACTTAAACTTCCCTAAACCACTACCCCACTTGATAACACAGCTCTCCACCTCAAGGATCATAACAGTTTCTAAAAATGTAGGCACACAAACCGAGCATACACTTGCTCTCGCCTGTGAAAAATGTAACGAAATCCCAGGTTTCACCATTTTAACCCACACATCGAGAAAAAAAAATCATCCTTGAAAATTAAAGCAAAAAATATTTCCTAAACCAACAAATGAAAATATAACTTACTTCAACTCTCTCGTTCCTAAAATCTGCCTAAGCTAGGATATTGTCCAGGTGTTGCTGCATTTGGACATGGGCTGCTTCAGTGCCTGAGGAGTCGCGAATGGTGCTGAACATTGTGCAATCATCAGCGAACATCGCAACTTCTGACCTTATGATGGAGGGAAGGTCATTGATGAGCAGCTGAAGATGCTGGGCCGAGGACTCTACCCTGAACATCTCCTGCAATGATAACCTGGAACTGAGATGTTGGACCTCTAACAATTACAATAATCTTCCTTTGTGCTATGTATGACTCCAACCAGCGTAGAGAATTCTTCACTGATTCCCAATGACTCCAGTTATGTTAGGGCCCCTTGACGTCACACTCAGTCAAACGCTGCCTTGATGTCAAGGGCAGTCACTCTCATCTCACATCTTGAATTAAGTTCTAGTGTCCATGTTTGAACCAAGAGTGTAATGGGTTCGGGAGCTGAGCGGCCCTGGCAGGACCCCAATTGGACGTCAGTGAGCAGGTTAACGCTAAGTAGGTACGGCATTATAGGGCCGTATAGGGCTATCTTCTATAGGAAGATAGCCCATTCCGTTACTTTACTGAAGATCGAGAGTAGACTGATGGGGCAGTAATTGGCCGGGTAGGATTTGTCTTGCTTTTTGTGCACAGAAAATACCTGGGAATGTTTGCACATTGGCAGTAAGGTGCCCGTGTTTTACATGTACTGGAACAGTTCGGCTAGTGCCGCAGAATGTTCTGGAGCTCATGTCTGCAGTGTAATTGTCAGAATACCGTCACGGTACATAATCTTTTCATTATCTAGTGCCTTCAGCCAGTTCTTCATATCACGTGGAATAAATCGATTTGGCTGAAAACTGGCATCTCTAACGGTGTGGAACCCCGGAGGAGGTCGAGATAGATAATTCACTTGCCACTTCTGGCTGAAGATTGTTGCTTCTGTTTCAGCTTTATGTTTTGCACTGATGTGCTGGGTTCCTCCTTCATTGAGGATGGGGATATTTCTGGAGCCCCCTCATCCAACACCATTCACGAATGCTTGTGGCATGACTGCAGAGATTTGATAAAATTATTTGGTTGTGAGATCAATTAGCTCTGTCTATCACTTGGTGCTTATGCAAGTTTGACATGCAAGTAGTCCTGTGTTATAGCGTCACCAGGCTGACACCTCTTTTTCAGGTATGGCTGCCGCTGCTTCTGGTTTGCCCTTCTGCACTCTTCATTGAACCAGGGTTGACCCCCTCGCTTGATGGTAATAGTAGAGTGGGGGATATGCCGGGCCGTGAGGTTACAGATTGTGTTCCAGGACAATTCTGCTGCTGCTGATGGCCCTCAGTGTTTCATGGAGGCCCAGCCTTTAGTTGCTGCATCTGTTCGAAATCTATCCCATTCAGCAGGTTGGTAGTGACACACAACACGATGGAGGGTATCCTCAATGTGAAAGTGGGACTTGGTCTCCAAAATGACTGTGCGGTGGTGACTCCTACCAACACTGCCATGGGCAGATGCATCTGCGGCAGGCAGATTGATGAGGATGAGGTGAAACATATTTTCTCCCTCCTGTTGGTTCCCTCACCACCTACCGCAGACACCGCTATGTCCTTTAGTATTCGGCCATCTCGGTCAGTAGAGGTACTAACGAGTCACTCTTTGTGATGAACAGTAAAGTCCCCAACCCAGAGGCAATTCTGCGCCCTTTTACTATCAGTGCTTCCTCCTTATTCAACATGGAGGAGCACTGATTAATCAGCTGAGGGACGGCGGTCCGTGGTAATCAGCAGGATGTTTCCTTGCCCATGTTTCATCTGATGCCATGAGATTTCATCGGGTCCGAACTTCATGTGGAGCTCACCCACCGCAACTCCCTCCTAACTATTTATTCTGTGGCCCTGCGTCTGCGGTGGGACTGTCATGCCAGTAGAACAGGGGATACTCAGGGATGGTGATGGTGGTGTCTGGGACATTTTCTCTCTGTATGATTCCGGTAGGATGACTATGTCTGGCTGTTGCTTGACCTGCCTGTGAGACAGCTCGCTCCCGGCCCCCATGTTAGTAAAGAGGATATTGCAGGGTCGACAGAATTAGATTTCTTGTTGTCATTTCCAGTGCCTTGGTCGATGCCTGGTGATTTCTCCGGTCTCATTGCTTTTGGGATTTTTCGTGTTCTGAAGCAACTTATTGCCATTGCTGTGGATCTGGAGTCAGATAAAGTCCCACAGATAAGAACCTCAGATTCCTTTGCCCAAAGGAGAATTAGTTAACCAGATGGATTTGTACCACAATCAACGATGGATTCACAGTGATCTGTAGACGTTTATTTCCAGATTTGTATTATATTCAAATTCGAGTGAGATCCGAATCCGTGTCCCCCGATCATTACCCTGGGTCTCTGGATGACTCGTCTGGCGACGACGCAACTTTGTCAACGACTCCCACATGGTATGCTGAAATTTACAGGGTCCGGTGGTGGCTTTCTACATGTAATATTTTTACATGATGGCATTGATACAGATTAGCATGAGCCTGTTTTCAGAACAGTTCTAAATTCGATGTTCAATAAAAATTAATCCAATTGTGATCTTACCAAAGCCCTTCCCAGCCGCTTTGGGCCAGGGAACTGGAAATTGTTGACATTGATATGACGCCTCCTCGTAACCATGAGCGCCCAATCCCTCTACACATCCTCCAACCACCAGGTTGGTCTGAGGGATCTCCGCTTCTTCCTTGAACAGAGGCCCAAAAAATCAACATCCACCACCTGTCTTCTCCCCCTGGCTGAACTTGTTTTCTCACTGAAAAAGATCTCCTTTCACTTATCCCTCGCCCTCCAAATAAAAGGGATGGCTATGGGCAACCACAATGTCACTAGTTATGCCTGTTTATTTATGGGTAATGTAGAACAATCCTTGTTCCTGTCCTACTCAGTCCACATCCCACTGAAAAAGCTTTTTAGGTGCATCGATGACTGAATTGGTGGCGCTTTGTGCTCTTGTCTGGGCCTGGAAAGATGTATCAATTCTGCTTCAAATTTGGGCCCCTCTATCACCTTCATATGGAAAATCTCCGACAGTTCCCTGACCATGCTTGACCTCTCTGTTTCCAATTCTGTTGATGGACTGCCCAGCAATGTTCATTACAAGTTCACCAGCTCCTACAGCTGCCTCGACTATAGCTCCTCACAACCCTCTTCCTGTAAGGACTACATCTCATTCTCTCAGTTCCTTCACATGTGTTCGGATGATACCACTTTCCAAATCGCTTCTGACATGTCTTGCATCTTCCTTAACCGAGGTTTCCACCCTCCCCCACAGTGCTTGACAAGGTCATCACAAGTGTCTGACCCATCTCCCCCGCCTCTGCCCTCACCCGCTTCCCTCCCACCCCGAACAATGATTGGGCCCGCCTTGACCTTATTTTACACCCCAACAACCTCTGCATTCAAAGGATCATTAAGCACCACTTCCGCCTATTCCAGCATGATGCCACCACCAAACACATCTTCCTCTCAACCCCTCCATCAGAATTCCAATGTAACCGCTCCCTCCGGGACGCTCTGTTCAACGCATCCATCACCCCCAACACCTCACCCCTTCCCACGGCAACTTCACATGCAATCACAGAAGGCGCAACACCTGCCCATTAACCTCACCGTCCTCATCCTTCCTCACTGTCCTAGGGCTCAAGCAATCCTTTCAGGTGAACCAGTGCTTCACTTGCACTTCCTTCAATTTTGTCCATAGCATTCGCAGCTCCAAATTCGGACTCCTCTATGATTGGGAGACTATAAGAGAATTGGGTGACCTCTTTGTGGAGCACATTGGGTCTGTCTGCAAGCATGACCCAGACCTCCCTGCCGCTTGCCATTTCAACACTCCATCCTGATCTCAGCCCACATGTCCGTCTTCGGCCTGCTGCAATGTTCCAGTGAAGCCCAATGCAAACTGGAGGAACAGCACCTCATCTTCCGACTGGGCACTTTACAGCCTTCCGGACATTAGGTTGAGTTCAATAACTTCAAACCATGAGCTCTCTCCTCTATCCTCAGCATATTTTAAAACCTTTCCCTAGATTTTTCTTTTTTACCCACTAATTTTTATTTATTCTTAATTTGATTCATTTATTATCCCCGTTTTTAATCCGTCTATCTGCCCTAATTCCTTTCCAAGTCTAAGTGAATGATTCAATGTTCGAATGTATAAATCTTTGTTCCTTAGTGAGGCATTCTACACTTTGATAGGATAATGGCAGTTAAAGAGGGCAGTCACGCCCCTGAGAGAATGAGAGAGTGAGATACAGAGAGGAAGAGACAAAAGCGAGAGAGAGAAAGTGAGACAAGAAAGGCAGGAGAAAAAGACAAGAGAGACGGTGTGGGAGAGTGAGTGAGTGAGAGAGAGAGAGAAGGACTGAGAGATATGGAGAGTGAGAGACAGAGTGAGGTAATGAGAGAGAAAGAGAAATAGTGAATTGGAGAGAGAGGAGAGAGCGTGGAGTGAGAGAGAGAAGAGTGAGAGACAAGAAGAGGAAGGCAGAGATTGAGGCAATGACAGAGCGACAGAGAGAGGGATGGAGGTACAGAGAGACAGACAAGAAGAGTGAAACAAGGAGAGAGAGGGGGAGAGAGGGAGAGAGAGAGACTCGAATAATTGCAATTCAATGATTGAATAGCCACAGCATTGGGATCAGCATTTAGGAGACAATTTTAGATGTTGTTTTTGGACTGATGTTTCCTATTTTTGAGTGAACAGGGTCAATGCTGGGCGAACGAAACTTGTTAGCTGATGATGTGTTCAGAATTATCCAGTGAAATCCCAGCGCTAAATATAGACTGTACAGCAGGCAATTAACTCACTTTCGAAGACCTGTTTGCTCAAGTTTTAAACAAATAAGCTGCAACTTCAAATTCCCGGAGGTGTTCGTACAGAGTATTAATTAAAGGCTTTGCGAATATATCGCCCCACAGTTTAATACAGGGAGATTGACACGAGACGAAGGGACAAATCACTTCAGTGAAATATGATTGAGCAGTTTAACAGTTTTAGAAAAATATATTACCTGATCTTGGCAATAATTGGTGTACCCGGTAAGTGAATATAAACACTTAATGTCTTTGAAGATGTACGTGAGCTGATTTGTGATTTTATTCTGCTACTCATAATATTACATATATGGTGGATCTAAATGGGCAGTCGATCAGTCGTAGCATTATCTACTGTCAAATACCCTGAATTATCTCTATCGATTCATTATATTGCCCCAACTGAAGATCAAGTTCTGCTTATAACTTGCATAGAAACGGTAATATCAAGTTATATTCTCCAGTGGAACCTAACGTTCTATTATCTGTAAGTGTACAGTTGTACTGAGTGTGGTTAACTAGCTGAAATGGAACACCCAGCCACAGTGCCTATGGGTGACTGGGAATATGTGTTAGTGCAAAACTCCAGAGGCTGTGGGTCACTAACCCGTAAAATGAGGAGCTGAGGAGGGGATACCCATGACCATGTATTACCGGGAGTAACTGTTAGGGTAGACCTATGCTGAATTTGGTTCAATAACTGCCATTAAACAAACTGCTTTGGTTGTGAATGCTTGTTTAGGGTGACGGGTTTCTCCATTTCATATAGCTCTCGCTTTTGTTTTTACGGATGTCACCTTAAAACGATGGGTGGATTATTGTTGTGGCTTGTGTAAGTGTAAGTGTATACAGTGAAAATGATTGATGTGGGTCTGTCGCCGATTCAACTGCTCCGTTAGAAAGAGATATTTACTGTCAGTTAAACAGGAGAGCAAAACAGACTAATGAATAAGGTCATAAAATGTGGCGTCAAGGGAGAAGTGGCTGAATGGATTGCTAGCTGTATTGAGGACAGAAAGCAGACAGGAGGAATAAAGGGTCTTTATTCAGAGTGGCAGAAGGTGGGAAGTGGTGTTCCAGAAGGTTCAGTGCTCTGATCAGTGCTCATCAAAATGCATTAATGAGTTGAATTTTGTAATCAAAGCACAATGTCGATGATTACAGATGATACCAGCTTGAGACAGGGTTTGGTCAATACTGAGAAGGATTGCAAAAGTAGATCATTTATGATAAATCTGCATCAAACCTTAGCCAGAGCACATATTGAATACTGGATAAAGTTCAGTTCAGGTATTATAGAGCCAAGGGTACGGAGGCACTGCCGAGGGTGGAGAGACTGTATACATCGATCATATCAAACATACGTGGGTATAAATACCAGGAACGGATTGACAGGCTGTGACTTTATCTCTTGAAAATGGAAGGCTGAGGGGTGAGCTAATTAGAAATGTGAAATGAAGAAAGGATTTGATAGAGTGGACACAGAGAGAATATTTCTTCCCGTGGGGAGGGGCATAAATGGAGGCCATCGTTTTGAGTGAATTACCAATGAAGCCGATAGGTAGTTCAGAGGGAACTGTTTCATCCAAAGAGCGGTGACAATGTGCAACTCGCTACCACACAGAGTGTTTGTTGTGAATACTTTAGATTCATTTAAGGGAATATGAACAAGGATGTGAGGAAAAAAGGAATAGAGTGTTACGTTGTTAGATTCAACTGATCAAATCTGGGCGGAGGCTCCAGTGGATCATCAACACTGAAATGAGCTGCTTAGGTCGAATGGCCTGTTTCTGTTCTTTATATCCGACCAATCATATTTAATGCTTCCTAGTCTGAGCTCGGGATTTCACAGGATGGGGATGGGTTGGGGAGGGATTTGGAGTTTTAATTTCAAAGTTTAGCCTCTGGCAGGGTCCAGAATGATCTATGTTGTTGATTGAATATTGGCCTTATTGAGCGTGAATGTTTGATCAGTTAATTTCCAGTCTCTTTACCCCTCTCTCTCTCTTACAGTTAATTTATTGGCGATTGTGATTTTAACCCGGGGCAAGTGTGGCCTCTCCAACTGCACCACCCGTTATCTGGTGGCCATGGCAACGGCGGACCTACTGGTCATTATCACTGAGGTCATCATGTGGAGGGTAATTTATTATTATTTTGGACAGAGTTTCCTGCTCATCACCCCTGTGTGCCGTGTTCTCGCTGTCCTGACTGGTGCAGCCACAGACTGTTCAGTCTGGTTTACCGTCACTTTCTCCTTTGACCGATTTGTGGCCATTTGTTGGCAGAAGGTGAAAACAAAATATTGCACCGAGAAAACTGCGGCTGTGGTTCTAGCATCAACCAGCATTCTGCACTGTTTAAAAAACATCCCGCACCACTTTACACAGGAACATGGAGAGATAATCGACAATGTTCCATGGTTCTGTTATCCAAAGCCAAGCTATTTTACTAACCCCGGGTGGGTGGGATTTGACTTGTTTGACACGCTTTTAACCCCATTGCTCCCATTCGCTTTAATTCTGCTGCTCAACGCTCTGACAGTCAGACACATTTTAGTGGCCAGTCGAGTCCGTAAGGGGCTGAGGGGTCAGAGCAGGGGAGAGAATCGCAGTGACCCAGAGATGGAGAGCAGGAGAAAGTCTGTGATTTTACTCTTCACCATCTCGGGCAGCTTCGGACTGCTGTGGTCGGTGTATGTTATAGATTGCTTATTTTATACCATTACGGGAAGAGATCCCAGTGATTACACAGATTCTGAATATATATGTAAACAATTCGGAATGATGCTGCGGAGTTTAAGTTGCTGCACAAACACATTTATTTATGGGGTGACTCATTCCAAGTTCAGAAAGCAGCTGAAGGATGCTTTGAAATATCCGCTAACATCATATATTCATTTGTTGAGGAATCAAAACAACTGAAAATAGCCCAGAGGCGTCAATCACGGTTTCCCGTCCATAAATGGTCTATTTAACAACAAACCTCCATTCGGCACGGGCCACTGAGTCGCTGAGCCCTTGTGGGGAGGTGAACGCTCAGGAGCGGATGGGAAAGGGCCAGTAGATGGGTCAAAGCATCCCCTGCTGGAGCAGGCACATGTACAGAAACCAAACTGTATTCTGCAGAGTCGTCGCCGTACTTCCAGAGTATCAGCTGTCCCAGATGTTGATTATGCATTGGGGAAAGCAATCCTG
>NW_027597656.1:0-70997 GCF_964194155.1 Cetorhinus maximus
GGTAGATAGAGAGACATTAAGAGAAGAAGCGGTAGAGAGATAGGGACTGTAAGAGAAACAGATATAGAGAGAGGGACAATCAGAGAAACAGAGATAGAGAGAGACAAAGTAAGAGAAACAGAGGTAGAGAGAGGGATAGAAAGAGAAAAGAGGTAGAGAGAGAGACAGTAAGAGAAACAGAGGTAGAGAGAGGGACAGTAAGAGAAACAGAGGTAGAGAGAGGGGCTGTAAGAGAAACAGAGGTAGAGAGAGAGACAGTAAGAGAAACAGAGGTAGAGAGAGGAACAAAAAGAGAAACAGAGGTAGAGAACGAGAGACAGTAAGAGAAACAGAGGTAGAGAGAGAGACAGTAAGAGAAACACAGATAGAGAGAGGGACAGTAAGAGAAACAGAGATAGAGAGAGAGACAGTAAGAGAAACAGAGGTAGAGAGAGAGACAGTAAGAGAAACAGAGGTAGAGAGTGGGACAGTAAGAGACACAGAGGTAGAGAACGAGAGACAGTAAGAAAAACAGAGGTAGAGAGAGAGACTGTAAGAGAAACAGAGATAGAGAGAGGGACAGTAAGAGAAACAGAGATAGAGAGAGAGACAGAAAGAGAAACAGAGGTAGGGAGAGGGACAGTAAGAGAAACAGAGGTACGGAGAGGGACAGTAAGAGAAACAGAGGTAGATAGAGAGACAGTAAGAGAAACAGAGGTAGGGAGAGGGACAGTAAGAGAAACAGAGGTAGAGAGAGAGACAGTAAGAGAAACAGAGGTAGAGAGAGACAGTAAGAGAAACAGAGGTAGAGAGAGTGACAGTAAGAGAAACAGAGATAGAGAGAGGGACAGTAAGAGAAACAGAGGTAGGGAGAGGGACAGTGAGAGAAAAAGGTAGAGAGAGAGGGAGTAAGAGAAACAGAAATAGGGAGAGAGGGAGTTAGAGAAACAGAGATAGGGAGAGAGGGAGTAAGAGAAACAGAGATAGAGAGAGGGACAGTAAGAGAAACAGAATTAGAGAGAGAGGGAGTAAGAGAAACAGAGGTAGAGAAAGGGACAGTAAGAGAAACAGAGGTAGAGAGAGAGACAGTAAGAGAAACAGAGGTAGAGAGAGAGACAGTAAGAGAAACAGATTTAGAGAGAGAGGGAGTAAGAGAAACAGAGATAGGGAGAGAGGGAGTAAGAGAAACAGAGATAGAGAGAGGGACAGTAAGAGAAACAGAGGTAGAGAGAGAGACAGTAAGAGAAACAGAGGTAGAGAGAGGGAAAAAATGAGAATCAGAGGTAGAGAACGAGAGACAGTAAGAGAAACAGAGGTAGAGAGAGAGACAGTAAGAGAAACAGAGATAGAGAGAGGGACAAAAAGAGAAACAGAGGTAGAGAACGAGAGACAGTAAGAGAAACAGAGGTAGAGAGAGAGACAGTAAGAGAAACAGAGGTAGGGAGAGGGACAGTAAGTGAAACAGAGGTAGAGAGAGAGAGACAGTAAGTGAAACAGAGGTAGAGAGAGGGACAGTAAGAGAAACAGAGGTAGAGAGAGGGACAGTAGGAGAAACAGAGGTAGAGAGAGAGGGAGTAAGAGAAACAGAGGTAGGGAGAGGAACAGTAAGAGAAACAGAGGTAGGGAGAGAGGGACAGTAAGAGAAACAGAGGTAGGGAGAGAGACAGTTAGAGAAACAGCGATATAGAGAGAGATAGTAAGAGAAACAGAGATAGAGAGAGAGACAGTAAGAGAAACAGAGGTAGAGAGAGAGACAGTAAGAGAAACAAAGGTAGAGAGAGAGACAGTAAGAGAAACAGAGATAGAGAGAGAGGGAGTAAGAGAAACAGAAATAGGGAGAGAGGGAGTAAGAGAAACAGAGATAGAGAGAGGGACAGTAAGAGAAACAGAGGTAGAGAGAGAGGGAGTAAGAGAAACAGAGAAAGGGAGAGAGGGACAGTAAGAGAAACAGAGGTAGAGAGAGGGACAGTAGGAGAAACAGAGGTAAAGAGAGGGAGTAAGAGAAACAGAGATAGAGAGAGAGGGACAGCAAGTGAAACAGAGGTAGGGAGAGGGACACTAAGAGAAACAGAGGTAGAGAGAGAGAGACAGTAAGAGAAACAGAGATAGAGAGAGAGACTGTTTGAGAAACAGAGATAGAGAGAGAGATAGTAAGAGAAACAGAGATAGAGAGAGAGACAGTAAGAGAAACAAAGGTAGGGAGAGGGACAGTCAGAGAAACAGAGATAGAGAGAGTGACAGTAAGAGAAACAGAGGTAGAGAGAAAGACAGTAAGAGAAACAGAGGTAGAGAGAGAGACAGTAAGAGAAACAGAGGTAGAGAGAGGGACAGTAAGAGAAGCAGAGTTAGAGAGACAGACAGTAAGATAAGAAGAGGTAGATAGAGAGACAGTAAGAGAAGAAGCGGTAGAGAGATAGGGACTGTAAAAGAAACAGATATAGAGAGAGGGACAATCAGAGAAACAGAGATAGAGAGAGACAAAGTTAGAGAAACAGAGGTAGAGAGAGGGATAGAAAGAGAAAAGAGGTAGAGAGAGAGACAGTAAGAGAAACAGAGGTAGAGAGAGGGACAGTAAGAGAAACAGAGGTAGAGAGAGGGGCTGTAAGAGAAACAGAGGTAGAGAGAGAGACAGTAAGAGAAACAGAGGTAGAGAGAGGAACAAAAAGAGAAACAGAGGTAGAGAACGAGAGACAGTAAGAGATACAGAGGTAGAGAGAGGGACAGTAGGAGAAACAGAGGTAAAGAGAGGGAGTAAGAGAAACAGAGATAGAGAGAGAGGGACAGCAAGTGAAACAGAGGTAGGGAGAGGGACACTAAGAGAAACAGAGGTAGAGAGAGAGAGACAGTAAGAGAAACAGAGATAGAGAGAGAGACTGTTTGAGAAACAGAGATAGAGAGAGAGATAGTAAGAGAAACAGAGATAGAGAGAGAGACAGTAAGAGAAACAAAGGTAGGGAGAGGGACAGTCAGAGAAACAGAGATAGAGAGAGTGACAGTAAGAGAAACAGAGGTAGAGAGAAAGACAGTAAGAGAAACAGAGGTAGAGAGAGAGACAGTAAGAGAAACAGAGGTAGAGAGAGGGACAGTAAGAGAAGCAGAGTTAGAGAGACAGACAGTAAGATAAGAAGAGGTAGATAGAGAGACAGTAAGAGAAGAAGCGGTAGAGAGATAGGGACTGTAAGAGAAACAGATATAGAGAGAGGGACAATCAGAGAAACAGAGATAGAGAGAGACAAAGTTAGAGAAACAGAGGTAGAGAGAGGGATAGAAAGAGAAAAGAGGTAGAGAGAGAGACAGTAAGAGAAACAGAGGTAGAGAGAGGGACAGTAAGAGAAACAGAGGTAGAGAGAGGGGCTGTAAGAGAAACAGAGGTAGAGAGAGAGACAGTAAGAGAAACAGAGGTAGAGAGAGGAACAAAAAGAGAAACAGAGGTAGAGAACGAGAGACAGTAAGAGAAACAGAGGTAGAGAGAGAGACAGTAAGAGAAACAGAGATAGAGAGAGGGACAGTAAGAGAAACAGAGATAGAGAGAGAGACAGTAAGAGAAACAGAGGTAGAGAGAGAGACAGTAAGAGAAACAGAGGTAGAGAGTGGGACAGTAAGAGACACAGAGGTAGAGAACGAGAGACAGTAAGAGAAACAGAGGTAGAGAGAGAGACTGTAAGAGAAACAGAGATAGAGAGAGGGACAGTAAGAGAAACAGAGATAGAGAGAGAGACAGAAAGAGAAACAGAGGTAGGGAGAGGGACAGTAAGAGAAACAGAGGTACGGAGATGGACAGTAAGAGAAACAGAGGTAGATAGAGAGACAGTAAGAGAAACAGAGGTAGGGAGAGGGACAGTAAGAGAAACAGAGGTAGAGAGAGAGACAGTAAGAGAAACAGAGGTAGAGAGAGACAGTAAGAGAAACAGAGGTAGAGAGAGTGACAGTAAGAGAAACAGAGATAGAGAGAGGGACAGTAAGAGAAACAGAGGTAGGGAGAGGGACAGTAAGAGAAAAAGGTAGAGAGAGAGGGAGTAAGAGAAACAGAAATAGGGAGAGAGGGAGTTAGAGAAACAGAGATAGGGAGAGAGGGAGTAAGAGAAACAGAGATAGAGAGAGGGACAGTAAGAGAAACAGAATTAGAGAGAGAGGGAGTAAGAGAAACAGAGGTAGAGAAAGGGACAGTAAGAGAAACAGAGGTAGAGAGAGAGACAGTAAGAGAAACAGAGGTAGAGAGAGAGACAGTAAGAGAAACAGATTTAGAGAGAGAGGGAGTAAGAGAAACAGAGATAGGGAGAGAGGGAGTAAGAGAAACAGAGATAGAGAGAGGGACAGTAAGAGAAACAGAGGTAGAGAGAGAGACAGTAAGAGAAACAGAGATAGAGAGAGGGAAAAAATGAGAATCAGAGGTAGAGAACGAGAGACAGTAAGAGAAACAGAGGTAGAGAGAGAGACAGTAAGAGAAACAGAGGTAGAGAGAGAGACAGTAAGAGAAACAGAGGTAGGGAGAGGAACAGTAAGTGAAACAGAGGTAGAGAGAGAGAGACAGTAAGTGAAACAGAGGTAGAGAGAGGGACCGTAAGAGAAACAGAGGTAGAGAGAGACATTAAGAGAAACAGAGGTAGAGAGAGAGGTTGAAAGAGAAACAGAGGTAGAGAAAGGGACAGTAAGAGAAACAGAGGTAGAGAGAGATACAGTAAGAGAAACAGCAGTAGAGAGAGAGGGAGTAAGAGAAACAGAGATGGAGAGAGGGACAGTAAGAGAAACAGAGGTAGAGAGAGAGGTTGAAAGAGAAACAGAGGTAGAGAAAGGGACAGTAAGAGAAACAGAGGTAGAGAGAGATACAGTAAGAGAAACAGCAGTAGAGAGAGAGGGAGGAAGAGAAACAGAGAAAGGGAGAGAGGGACATTAAGAGAAACAGAGGTAAAGAGAGGGACAGTAGGAGAAACAGAGGTAGAGAGAGAGGGAGTAAGAAAAACAGAGGTAGGGAGAGGAACAGTAAGAGAAACAGAGGTAGGGAGAGAGGGACAGTAAGAGCAACAGAGGTAGGGAGAGAGACAGTTATAGAAACAGAAATTGAGAGAGAGATAGTAAGAGAAACAGAGATAGAGAGAGAGACAGTAAGAGAAATAAAGGTAGGGAGAGGGACAGTAAGAGAAATAGAGGTAGAGAGAGAGAGAGTAAGAGAAACAGAGATAGAGAGAGAGACAGTAAGAGAAACAGAGAAGAGAAAGGGACAGTAAGAGAAACAGTGGTAGAGACAGGGAGAGTAATAGAAACAGAGGTAGAGAAAGGGACAGTAAGAGAATCAGTGGAAGAGAGAGGGATCCTAAGAGAAACAGAGGTAGAGAGAGAGACAGTAAGAGAAACAGTGGTAGAGAGAGGGACCCTAAGAGAAACAGAAGTAGAGAGAGGGACAGTAATAGAACCAGAGGTAGAGTGAAGGACAGTAAGAGAAACAGAGATAGAGAGAGGGACATTAAGAGAAACAGAGGAAGAGAGAGAGCCAGTAATCGAAGCAGAGGTAGAGAAAGGGACAGTAAGCGAAACAGAGGTAGAGAGAGACAGTAAGAGAAACGGAGGTAGTGGGAGAGACAGTAAGAGAAACAGAGGTAGAGAGAGAAAGAAGGAGAAACAGAGGTAGAGAGAGGGACTGTAAGAGAAACAGAGGTAGAAAGAGGGACAGAAAAAAAACAGAGGTAGAGAGAGAGACAGTAAGAGAAAGGGAAGTAGAGAGATGGACAGTAAGAGAAACAGAGATAGAGAGAGGGACAGTAAGAGAAACAGAGATAGAGAGAGGGACAGTAAGAGAAACAGAGATAGAGAGAGGAACAGTAAGAGAAACAGAGGTAGAGAGAGAGACAGTAAGAGAAACAGAGGTAGAGAGAGGGACAGTAAGAGAAACAGAAATAGGGAGAGAGGGAGTAAGAGAAACAGAGATAGAGAGAGGGACAGTAAGAGAAACAGAGATAGAGAGAGGGACAGTAAGAGACACAGATATAGAGAGAGAGACAGTAAGAGAAACAGAGGTAGAGAGAGAGAGACAGTAAGAGAAACAGAGGTAGAGAGAGGGACAAAAAGAGAAACAGAGGTAGAGAACGAGAGACAGTAAGAGAAACAGAGGTAGAGAGAGAGACAGTAAGAGAAACAGAGATAGAGAGAGGGACAGTAAGAGAATCAGAGGTAGGGAGGGGGACAGTAAGAGAAAAGAGGTAGAGAGAGAGGGAGTAAGAGAAACAGAAATAGGGAGAGAGGGAGTAAGTGAAACAGAGATAGGGAGAGAGGGAGTAAGAGAAACAGAGATAGAGAGAGGGACAGTAAGAGAAACAGAGGTAGAGAGAGAGGGAGTAAGAGAAACAGAGGTAGAGAAAGGGACAGTAAGAGAAACAGAGGTAGAGAACGAGAGACAGTAAGAGAAACAGAGGTAGAGAGAGTGACAGTAAGAGAAACAGAGATAGAGAGAGGGACAGTAAGAGAATCAGAGGTAGGGAGGGGGACAGTAAGAGAAAAGAGGTAGAGAGAGAGGGAGTAAGAGAAACAGAAATAGGGAGAGAGGGAGTAAGAGAAACAGAGATAGGGAGAGAGGGAGTAAGAGAAACAGAGATAGAGAGAGGGACAGTAAGAGAAACAGAGGTAGGGAGAGAGGGACAGTAAGAGAAACAGAGGTAGGGAGAGAGACAGTTAGAGAACCAGAAATTGAGAGAGAGATAGTAAGAGAAACAGAGATAGAGAGAGAGACAGTAAGAGAAACAAAGGTAGGGAGAGGGACAGTAAGAGAAATAGAGGTAGAGAGAGAGAGTAAGAGAAACAGAGATAGAGAGAGAGACAGTTAGAGAAACAGAGGTAGAGAGAGGGACAGTAAGAGAAACAGTGGAAGAGAGAGGGACCCTAAGAGAAACAAAGGTAGAGAGAGGGACAGTAAGAGAAACAGTGGTAGAGAGAGGAACCCTAAGAGAAACAGAGGTAGAGAGAGGGACAGTAATAGAAACAGAGGTAGAGAGAAGGACAGTAAGAGAAACAGAGATAGAGAGAGGGACAGTAATAGAAACAGAGGAAGAGAGAGAGCCAGTAAGCGAAGCAGAGGTAAAGAGAGACAGTAAGAGAAACAGAGGTAGAGGGAGAGACAGTAAGAGAAACAGAGGTAGAGAGACAAAGAAGGAGAAACAGAGGTAGAGCGAGGGACAGTAAGAGAAACAGAGGTAGAGAGAGGGACAGAAAAAACACAGAGGTAGAGAGAGACAGTAAGAGAAAGAGAAGTAAAGAGAGGGACAGTAAGAGAAACAGAGATAGAGAGAGGGACAGTAAGAGAATCAGAGATAGAGAGAGGGACAGTAAGAGAAACAGAGATCGAGAGAGGAACAGTAAGAGAAACAGTGGTAGAGAGAGAGACAGTAAGAGAAACAGAGGTAGAGAGAGGGACAGTAAGAGAAACAGAAATAGGGAGAGAGGGAGTAAGAGAAACAGAGATAGAGAGAGGGACAGTAAGAGAAACCGAGATAGAGAGAGGGACAGTAAGGGACACAGAGGTAGAGAGAGAGACAGTAAGAGAAACAGAGGTAGAGAGAGAGACAGTAAGAGAAACCGAAATAGGGAGAGAGGGAGTAAGAGATACAGAGATAAGGAGAGAGGGAGTAAGAGAAACAGAGATAGAGAGAGGGACAGTAAGACAAAAAGAGGTAGAGAGAGGGACAGTAAGAGAAACAGAAATAAATAGAGAGGGAGTAAGAGAAACAGAGATAGAGAGAGGGACAGTAAGAGAAACAGAGGTAGAGAGAGGGACAGTAAGAGAAACAGAAATAGGGAGAGAGGGAGTAAGAGAAACAGAGATAGAGAGAGGGACAGTAAGAGAAACAGAAGTAGAGAGAGAGGGAGTAAGAGAAACAGAGATAGAGAGAGGGACAGTAAGAGAAACAGAAGTGGAGAGAGGGACAGTAAGAGAAACAGAAATAGGGAGAGAGGGAGTAAGGGAAACAGAGGTAGAGAGAGGGACAGTAAGAGAAACAGAAATAGGGAGAGAGGGAGTAAGAGAAACAGAGATAGAGAGAGAGACAGTAAGAGAAACAGAGATGGTGAGAGGGACAGTAAGAGAAACAGAGATAGAGAGAGAGACAGTAAGAGAAACAGAGGTAGAGAGAGAGACATAAGAGAAACAGAGGTAGGGAGAGGGTCAGTAAGAGAAACAGAGGTGGAGAGAGACAGTAAGAGAAACAGAGGTAGAGAGAGTGACAGTAAGAGAAACAGAGATAGAGAGAGTGTCAGTAAGAGAAACAGAGTTAGAGAGAGGGACAGAAAGAGAAACAGAGGATGAGAGTGAGACAGTAAGAGAAACAGAGGAAGGGAGAGGGACAGTAAGAGAAACAGTGGTAGAGAGAGAGGGAGTAAGAGAAACAGAAATAGGGAGAGAGGGAGTAAGTGAAACAGAGATAGGTTGAGAGGGAGTAAGAGAAACAGATATAGAGAGAGGGACAGTATGAGAAACAGAGGTAGAGAGAGAGGGAGTAAGAGAAACAGAGGTAGAGAAAGGGACAGTAAGAGAAACAGAGGTAGAGATAGAGACAGTAAGAGAAACAGAGGTAGAGAGAGAGACAGTAAGAGAAACAGAGGTAGAGAGAGAGGGAGTAAGAGAAAAAGAAATAGGGAGAGAGGGTGTAAGAGAAGCAGAGTTAGAGAGAGAGACAGTAAGATAAGAAGAGGTAGATAGAGAGACAGTAAGAGAAGAAGCGGTAGAGAGATAGGGACTGTAAGAGAAACAGATATAGAGAGAGGGACAATCAGAGAAACAGAGATAGAGAGAGACAAAGTAAGAGAAACAGAGGTAGAGAGAGGGATAGAAAGAGAAAAGAGGTAGAGAGAGAGACAGTAAGAGAAACAGAGGTAGAGAGAGGGGCTGTAAGAGAAACAGAGGTAGAGAGAGAGACAGTAAGAGAAACAGAGGTAGAGAGAGGAACAAAAAGAGAAACAGAGGTAGAGAACGAGAGACAGTAAGAGAAACAGAGGTAGAGAGAGAGACAGTAAGAGAAACAGAGATAGAGAGAGGGACAGTAAGAGAAACAGAGATAGAGAGAGAGACAGTAAGAGAAACAGAGGTAGAGAGAGAGACAGTAAGAGAAACAGAGGTAGAGAGTGGGACAGTAAGAGACACAGAGTTAGAGAACGAGAGACAGTAAGAGAAACAGAGGTAGAGAGAGAGACAGTAAGAGAAACAGAGATAGAGAGAGGGACAGTAAGAGAAACAGAGATAGAGAGAGAGACAGAAAGAGAAACAGAGGTAGGGAGAGGGACAGTAAGAGAAACAGAGGTACGGAGAGGGACAGTAAGAGAAACAGAGGTAGATAGAGAGACAGTAAGAGAAACAGAGGTAGGGAGAGGGACAGTAAGAGAAACAGAGGTAGAGAGAGAGACAGTAAGAGAAACAGAGGTAGAGAGAGACAGTAAGAGAAACAGAGGTAGAGAGAGTGACAGTAAGAGAAACAGAGATAGAGAGAGGGACAGTAAGAGAAACAGAGGTAGGGAGAGGGACAGTAAGAGAAAAAGGTAGAGAGAGAGGGAGTAAGAGAAACAGAAATAGGGAGAGAGGGAGTTAGAGAAACAGAGATAGGGAGAGAGGGAGTAAGAGAAACAGAGATAGAGAGAGGGACAGTAAGAGAAACAGAATTAGAGAGAGAGGGAGTAAGAGAAACAGAGGTAGAGAAAGGGACAGTAAGAGAAACAGAAGTAGAGAGAGAGACAGTAAGAGAAACAGAGGTAGAGAGAGAGACAGTAAGAGAAACAGATTTAGAGAGAGAGGGAGTAAGAGAAACAGAGATAGGGAGAGAGGGAGTAAGAGAAACAGAGATAGAGAGAGGGTCAGTAAGAGAAACAGAGGTAGAGAGAGAGACAGTAAGAGAAACAGAGGTAGAGAGAGGGAAAAAATGAGAATCAGAGGTAGAGAACGAGAGACAGTAAGAGAAACAGAGGTAGAGAGAGAGACAGTAAGAGAAACAGAGATAGAGAGAGGGACAAAAAGAGAAACAGAGGTAGAGAACGAGAGACAGTAAGAGAAACAGAGGTTGAGAGAGAGACAGTATGAGAAACAGAGGAAGAGAGAGAGACATTAAGAGAAACAGAGATAGAGAGAGGGACAGTAAGAGAAACAGAGATAGAGAGAGAGGCAGTAAGAGAAACAGAGGTAGAGAGAGAGACAGTAAGAGAAACAGAGGTAGGGAGAGGGACAGTAAGTGAAACAGAGGTAGAGAGAGAGAGACAGTAAGTGAAACAGAGGTAGAGAGAGGGACAGTAAGAGAAACAGAGGTAGAGAGAGAAAGTAAGAGAAACAGAGGTAGAGAGAGGGACAGGAAGAGAAACAGAGATAGAGAGAGGGACAGAAAGAGAAACAGAGGTAGAGAGTGAGACTGTAAGAGAAACAGAGGTAGGGAGAGGGACAGTAAGAGAAACAGAGGTAGAGAGAGAGGCAGTAAGAGAAACAGAAATAGGGAGAGAGGGAGTAAGAGAAACAGACATAGGAAGAGAGGGAGTAAGAGAAACAGAGATAGAGAGAGGGACAGTAAGAGAAACAGAGGTAGAGAGAGAGGTTGAAAGAGAAACAGAGGTAGAGAAAGGGACAGTAAGAGAAACAGAGGTAGAGAGAGATACAGTAAGAGAAACAGCAGTAGAGAGAGAGGGAGTAAGAGAAACAGAGATAGAGAGAGGGACAGTAAGAGAAACAGATATAGAGAGAGAGGGAGTAAGAGAAACAGAGAAAGGGAGAGAGGGACATTAAGAGAAACAGAGGTAAAGAGAGGGACAGTAGGAGAAACAGAGGTAGAGAGAGAGGGAGTAAGAAAAACAGAGGTAGGGAGAGGAACAGTAAGAGAAACAGAGGTAGGGAGAGAGGGACAGTAAGAGCAACAGAGGTAGGGAGAGAGACAGTTAGAGAAACAGAAATTGAGAGAGAGATAGTAGGAGAAACAGAGATAGAGAGAGAGACAGTAAGAGAAATAAAGGTAGGGAGAGGGACAGTAAGAGAAATAGAGGTAGAGAGAGAGAGTAAGAGAAACAGAGATAGAGAGAGAGACAGTAAGAGAAACAGAGAAGAGAAAGGGACAGGAAGAGAAACAGTGGTAGAGACAGGGAGAGTAATAGAAACAGAGGTAGAGAAAGGGACAGTAAGAGAAACAGTGGAAGAGAGAGGGATCCTAAGAGAAACAGAGGTAGAGAGAGAGACAGTAAGAGAAACAGTGGTAGAGAGAGGGACCCTAAGAGAAACAGAAGTAGAGAGAGGGACAGTAATAGAAACAGAGGTAGAGTGAAGGACAGTAAGAGAAACAGAGATAGAGAGAGGAACATTAAGAGAAACAGAGGAAGAGAGAGAGCCAGTAATCGAAGCAGAGGTAGAGAAAGGCATAGTAAGCGAAACAGAGGTAGAGAGAGACAGTAAGAGAAACAGAGGTAGTGGGAGAGACAGTAAGAGAAACAGAGGTAGAGAGAGAAAGATGGAGAAACAGAGGTAGAGAGAGGGACTGTAAGAGAAACAGAGGTAGAAAGAGGGACAGAAAAAAAACAGAGGTAGAGAGAGAGACAGTAAGAGAAAGGGAAGTAGAGAGATGGACAGTAAGAGAAACAGAGATAGAGAGAGGGACAGTAAGAGAAACAGAGATAGAGAGAGGGACAGTAAGAGAAACAGAGATAGAGAGAGGAACAGTAAGAGAAACAGAGGTAGAGAGAGAGACAGTAAGAGAAACAGAGCTAGAGAGAGGGACAGTAAGAGAAACAGAAATAGGGAGAGAGGGAGTAAGAGAAACAGAGATCGAGAGAGGGACAGTAAGAGAAACAGAGATAGAGAGAGGGACAGTAAGAGACACAGAGGTAGAGAGAGAGACAGTAAGAGAAACAGAGGTAGAGAGAGAGACAGTAAGAGAAACAGAGATAGAGAGAGGGACAGCAAGAGAAACAGATATAGAGAGAGAGACAGTAAGAGAAACAGAGGTAGAGAGAGAGAGACAGTAAGAGAAACAGAGGTAGAGAGAGGGACAAAAAGAGAAACAGAGGTAGAGAACGAGAGACAGTAAGAGAAACAGAGGTAGAGAGAGAGACAGTAAGAGAAACAGAGATAGAGAGAGGGACAGTAAGAGAATCAGAGGTAGGGAGGGGGACAGTAAGAGAAAAGAGGTAGAGAGAGAGGGAGTAAGAGAAACAGAAATAGGGAGAGAGGGAGTAAGAGAAACAGAGATAGGGAGAGAGGGAGTAAGAGAAACCGAGATAGAGAGAGGGACAGTAAGAGAAACAGAGGTAGAGAGAGAGGGAGTAAGAGAAACAGAGGTAGAGAAAGGGACAGTAAGAGAAACAGAGGTAGAGAACGAGAGACAGTAAGAGAAACGGATGTAGAGAGAGACAGTAAGAGAAACAGAGGTGGAGAGAGTGGGAGTAAGAGAAACAGAAATAGGGAGAGAGGGAGTAAGAGAAACAGAGAAAGAGAGAGGGACAGTAAGAGAAACAGAGGTAGAGAGAAGGACAGTAAGAGAAACAGAGGTTGTGAGAGGGACAGTAAGAGTAACAGAGGTGTAGAGAGATACAGTAAGAGATAGAGAAGTAGAGAGAGGGACAGTAAGAGAAACACAGGTAGAGAGTGGGACATTAAGAGAAACAGAGGTGTAGAGAGAGACAGTAAGAGATAGAGAAGTAGAAAGAGGGACAGTAAGAGAAACACAGGTAGAGAGTGGGACATTAAGAGAAACAGAGGTAGAGAAAGGGACAGTAAGAGAAACAGAGGTAGAGATAGACACAGTAAGAGAAACAGAGGTAGAGAGAGAGACAGTAAGAGAAAGAGAGGTAGAGAGAGAGGGAGTAAGAGAAACAGCAATAGGGAGAGAGGGAGTAAGAGAAACAGAGCTAGAGAGTAGGACAGTAAGAGAAACAGTGGCAGAGATAGGGACCATAAGAGAAACAGAGGCAGAGAGAGGGACAGTAAGATAAACAGATGTAGAGAGAGGGACAGTAAGAGAAACAGAGGTAGAGAGAGAGCCAGTAAGCGAAACAGAGGTAGAGAAAGGGACAGTAAGCGAAACAGAGGTAGAGAGAGACAGTAAGAGAAACAGAGGTAGAGAGAGAGATAGTATGAGAAACAGAGGTAGAGAGAGAAAGAAGGAGAAACAGAGGTAGAGAGAGGGACAGTAAGAGAAACAGAGATATAGAGAGGGACAGTAAGAGAATCAGTTGTAGAAAGAGGGACAGTAAGAGAAACAGAGGTATAGAGAGGGACAGTAAGAGAAACAGTGGTAGAGAGAGGGACCCTAAGAGAAACAGAGGTAGAGAGAGGGACATTAAGAGAAACAGAGGTAGAGAGAGGGACAGTAAGAGAAACAGAGGTAGAGAAGGGACAGTCAGAGAAACAGAGGTAGAGAGAGAGCCAGTAAGCGAAACACAGGTAGAGAAAGGGACAGTAAGCGAAACAGAGGTAGAGAGAGACAGTAAGAGAAACAGAGGTAGAGAGTGAAAGAAGGAGAAACAGAGGTAGAGAGAGAGACAGTAAGAGAAACAGAGGTAGAGAGAGAATGAAGGTGAAACAGAGGTAGAGAGAGAGCCAGTAAGACAAACAGAGGTAGAGAGAGGGACAAAAAGAGAAACAGAGGTAGAGAACGAGAGACAGTAAGAGAAACAGAGGTAGAGAGAGAGACAGTAAGAGAAACAGAGGTAGAGAGAGGGACAAAAAGAGAAACAGAGGTAGAGAACGAGAGACAGTAAGAGAAACAGAGGTAGAGAGAGAGACAGTAAGAGAAACAGTGGAATAGAGAGAGACAGTAAGAGCAGCAGAGATAGAGAGAGGGACAGTAAGAGAAACAGAGATAGAGAGAGAGACAGTAAGAGAAACAGAGGTAGAGAGAGAGACAGTAAGAGAAACAGAGGTAGGGAGAGGGACAGTAAGAGAAACAGAGGTAGAGAGAGAGACAGTAAGAGAAACAGAGGTAGAGAGAGGGAGAGTAAGAGAAACAGAGGTAGAGAGAGACAGTAAGAGAAAAAGAGGTAGAGAGAGGGACAGGAAGAGAAACAGTGATAGAGAGAGGGACAGTAACAGAAACAGAGGTAGAGAGAGGGACAGTAAGAAAAACAGAGGTAGAGAGTGAGGCAGTAAGAGAAACAGAGTCAGTGAGAGGGACAGTAAGAGAAACAGAGGTAGATAGAGAGGGAGTAAGAGAAACAAAAATAGGGAGAGAGGGAGTAAGAGAAACAGAGATAGGGAAAGAGGGAGTAAGAGAAACAGAGATAGGGAAAGAGGGAGTAAGAGAAACAGAGATAGAGAGAGGGACAGTAAGAGAAACAGAGGTAGAGAGAGAGGGAGTAAGAGAAACAGAGGTAGAGAAAGGGACAGTAAGAGAAACAGAGGTAGAGAGAGAGACAGTAAGAGAAACAGAGGTAGAGAGAGAGGGAGTAAGAGAAACAGAGATAGAGAGAGGGACAGTTAGAGAAACAGAGGTAGAGAGAGAGGGAGTAAGTGAAACAGAGAAAGGGAGAGAGGGACAGTAAGAGAAACAGAGGTAGAGAGAGGGTCAGTAGGAGAAACAGACGTAGAGAGAGAGGAAGTAAGAGATACAGAGGTAGAGAAAGGGACAGTAAGAGAAACAGAGGTAGAGAGAGAGACAGTAAGAGAAACAGAGGTAGAGAGAGAGACAGTAAGAGAAACAGAGGTAGAGAGAGGGACAAAAAGAGAATCAGAGGTAGAGAACGAGAGACCATAGGAGAAACAGAGGTAGAGAGAGAGACAGTAAGAGAAACAGAGGTAGAGACAGGGACAAAAAGAGAAACAGAGGTAGACAACGAGAGACAGTAAGAGAAACAGAGGTAGAGAAGAGACAGTAAGAGAAACAGAGGAAGAGAGAGAGACATTAAGAGAAACAGAGATAGAGAGAGGGACAGTAAGAGAAACAGAGATAGAGAGAGAGGCAGTAAGTGAATACAGAGGTAGAGAGAGAGACAGTAAGAGAAACAGAGGTAGGGAGAGGGACAGTAAGAGAAACAGAGGTAGAGAGAGAGACAGTAAGAGAAACAGAGGTAGAAAAAGGAAGAGTAAGAGAAACAGAGGTAGAGAGAGACAGTAAGAGAAAAAGAGGTAGAGAGAGGGACAGGAAGAGAAACAGTGATAGAGAGAGGGACAGTAACAGAAACAGAGGTAGAGAGAGGGACAGTAAGAAAAACAGAGGTAGAGAGTGAGGCAGTAAGAGAAACAGAGTCAGGGAGAGGGACAGTAAGAGAAACAGAGGTAGAGAGAGAGTGAGTAAGAGAAACAAAAATAGGGAGAGAGGGAGTAAGAGAAAAAGAGATAGGGAAAGAGGGAGTAAGAGAAACAGAGATAGAGAGAGGGACAGTAAGAGAAACAGAGGTAGAGAGAGAGGGAGTAAGAGAAACAGAGGTAGAGAAAGGGACAGTAAGAGAAACAGAGGTAGAGAGAGAGACAGTAAGAGAAACAGAGGTAGAGAGAGAGGGAGTAAGAGAAACAGAGATAGAGAGAGGGACAGTAAGAGAAACAGAGGTAGAGAGAGAGGGAGTAAGAGAAACACAGAAAGGGAGAGAGAGACAGTAAGAGAAACAGAGGTAGAGAGAGGGACAGTAGGAGAAACAGACGTAGAGAGAGAGGAAGTAAGAGATACAGAGGTAGAGAAAGGGACAGTAAGAGAAACAGAGGTAGAGAGAGAGACAGTAAGAGAAACAGAGGTAGAGAGAGAGACACTAAGAGAAACAGAGGTAGAGAGCGAGGGAGTAAGAGAAACAGAAATAGGGAGAGAGGGAGTAAGAGAAACAGAGATAGAGAGAGGGACATTAAGAGAAACAGAGGTAGAGAGAGAGGGATTAAGAGAAACAGAGATAGGGAGAGAGGGAGTAAGAGAAACAGAGATAGAGAAAGGGACAGTATGAGAAACAGAGGTAGAGAGAGAGACAGTAAGAGAAACAGAGGTAGAGAGAGGGACAAAAAGAGAATCAGAGGTAGAGAACGAGAGACCATAAGAGAAACAGAGGTAGAGAGAGAGACAGTAAGAGAAACAGAGGTAGAGACAGGGACAAAAAGAGAAACAGAGGTAGACAACGAGAGACAGTAAGAGAAACAGAGGTAGAGAAGTGACAGTAAGAGAAACAGAGGAAGAGAGAGAGACATTAAGCGAAACAGAGATAGAGAGAGGGACAGTAAGAGAAACAGAGATAGAGAGAGAGGCAGTAAGAGAATACAGAGGTAGAGAGAGAGACAGTAAGAGAAACAGAGGTAGGGAGAGGGACAATAAGAGAAACAACGGTAGAGAGAGAGAGACAGTAAGAGAAACAGAGGTAGAGAGAGGGAAGTAAGAGAAACAGAGGTAGAGAGAGACAGTAAGAGAAACAGAGGTAGAGAGAGGGACAGTAAGAGAAACAGAGATTGGGAGAGAGGGAGTAAGAGAAACAGAGATAGGGAGAGAGGGAGTAAGAGAAACGGTGATAGAGAGAGGGACAGTAAGAGAAACAGAGGTAGAGAGAGAGAGTAAGAGAAACAGAGGTAGAGAGAGGGACAGTAAGAGACAAGAGGTAGAGAGAGGGACAGTAAGAGAAACAGAGGTAGAGAGAGAGAGTAAGAGAAACAGAGGAAGAGAGAGGGACAGTAAGAGTAACAGAGGTAGAGAGAGAGACAGTAAGAGAAACAGAGAGAGAGAGAGAGACAGTAGGAGAAACAGAGATAGAGAGAGGGACAGTAAGAGAAACAGAGATAGAGAGAGGGACAGTAAGAGAAACAGAGGTGGAGAGAGATACTGTAAGAGAAAGAGAAGTAGAGAGAGGGACAGTAAGAGAAACACAGGTTGAGAGTGGGACAGTAAGAGAAACAGAGGTGTATAGAGAGACAGTAGGAGAAAGAGAAGTAGAGAGAGGGACAGTAAGAGAAACACAGGTAGAGAGAGGGAGAGTAAGAGAAACAGAGGTGTAGAGAGAGACAGTAAGAGAAACGGAGGTAGAGAGAGAGAGAGTAAGAGAAACGGATGTAGAGAGAGACAGTAAGAGAAACAGAGGTGGAGAGAGTGGGAGTAAGAGAAACAGAAATAGGGAGAGAGGGAGTAAGAGAAACAGAGAAAGAGAGAGGGACAGTAAGAGAAACAGAGGTAGAGAGAAGGACAGTAAGAGAAGCAGAGATAGAGAGAGGGACAGTAAGAGAAACAGAGGTAGAGAAAGGGACAGTAAGAGAAACAGTGGGAGAGAGAGAGACAGTAAGAGAAACAGAGGTAGGGAGAGGGACAGTTATAGAAACAGAGGAAGAGAAAAGACAGTAAGAGAAAGAAAGGTAGAGAGATGGACAGTAAGAGAAACAGAGGTAGAGAGAGGGACAGTAAGAGAAACAAACATAGAGAGAGGGACAGTAAGAGAAACAGAGATAGAGAGAGAGACAGTAAGAGAAACAGAGGTAGAGAGAGGGATAGTAAGAGAAACAGAGGTAGAGAGAGGGACAGTAAGAGAAACAGAGGTAGAGAGAGAGAGACAGTAAGAGAAACAGAGGCAGAGAGAGAGACACTAAGAGAAACAGAGGTAGAGAGACGGACAGTAAGAGAAACAGAGGTAGAGAGAGGGACAGTAAGAGAAACAAACATAGAGAGAGGGACAGTAAGAGAAACAGAGATAGAGAGAGAGACAGTAAGAGAAACAGAGGTAGAGAGAGGGACAGTAAGAGAAACAGAGGTAGAGAGAGGGACAGTAAGAGAAACAGAGGTAGAGAGAGAGACACTAAGAGAAACAGAGGTAGAGAGACGGACAGTAAGAGAAACAGAGGTAGAGAGAGAGAGACAGTAAGAGAAACATAGGTAGAGAGCGAGACAGTAATAGAAACAGTGGTAGAGAGAGGGACAGTAAGAGAAACAGAGATAGAGAGAGCGACAGTTAGAGAAACAGAGGTAGAGAGAGGGACAGTAAGAGAAACAGAAGAAGAGAGAGAGACAGTAAGAGAAACAGAGGTATAGAGAGAGAGACAGTAAGAGAAACAGAGGTAGAGAGAGAGACAGTAAGAGAAAAAGAGGTAGAGAGAGAGACAGTAAGAGAAACAGAGATAGAGAGAGGGACTGTAAGAGAAACAGAGGTAGAGAGAGACAGCAAGAGAAGCAGAGGTAGTGAGAGAGACAGTAAGAGAAACAGAGGTAGGGAGAGGGACAGTAAGAGAAACATAGGTAGAGAGAGAGAGATAGTAAGAGAAACAGAGGTAGAGAAAGGGACAGTAAGAGAAAGAGAGATAGAGAGAGGGACAGTAAGAGAAACAGAGGTAGAGAGAGGGACAGAAAGAGAAACAGGTATAGAGAGAGAGAAAGTAAAAGAAACAGAGGTTGGGAGAGGGACATAAAGTGAAACAGAGGTAGAGAGAGAGACAGTAAGAGAAAAATAGGTATTGAGAGGGACAGTAAGAGAAACAGAGATAGAGAGAGGGACAGTAAGAGAAACAGAGGTAGGTTGAGGGATAGTAAGCGAAACTGAGGTATAGAGAGAGACAGTAAGAGAAACAGAGGTAGGGACAGGGACAGTAAGAGAAACAGACACAGAGAGACAGTATGAGAAACAGAGATAGGGAGAGAGGGACAGTATGAGAAACAGAGATAGGGAGAGGGACAGTAAGAGAAACAGAGGTAGAGAGAGAGAGACAGTAAGAGAAACAGAGGTAGAGAGAGAGACAGTAATAAAAACAGAGGTAGAGAGAGGGACAGTTAGAGAAACAGAGATAGAGAGAGAGACAGTAAGAGAAACAGAGGTATAGAGAGAGAGACAGTAAGAGAAACAGAGGTAGAGAGAGAGACAGTAAGAGAAACAGAGGTAGAGAGAGACAGTAAGAGAAGCAGAGGTAGAGAGAGGGACAGAAAGAGAAACAGACGTAGAGAGAGAGACAGTAAGAGAAACTGAGGTAGAGAGAGGGACAGTAAGAGAAACAAAGAGAGACAGAGGGTCAGTAAGAGAAACAGAGGTAGAGAGAGGGACAGTGAAAGTAACAGAGGTAGAGAGAGGGACAGTAAGAGAAATAGAGATAGAGACACAGTAAGTGAAACAGAGGTAGAGAGTGGGACAGTGAAAGAAACAGAGGTAGAGAGAGGGACAGTAAGAGAAACAGAGATAGAGAGAGAGACAGTAAGAGAAACAGAGGTAGAGAGAGGGTCAGTAAGAGAAACAGAGGTTCAGAGAGACACAGTAAGAGAAACAGAGGTAGAGAGAGAGAAAGTAAGAGAAACAGAGATAGAGAGAGAGACACTAGGGGAAACAGAGATAGAAAGAGAGACAGTAAGTGAAACAGAGGTAGGGAGAGGGACAGTAAGAGAAACAGAGGTAGAAAGAGAGACAGTAAGAGAAATAGAGGTAGAGAGAGAGACAGTAAGAGAAAAAGAGGAAGAGAGAGAGACAATAAGAGAAACAGAGATAGAGAGAGGGACTGTAAGAGAAACAGAGGTAGAGAGAGAGACAGTAAGAGAAGCAGAGGTAGTGAGAGAGACAGTAAGAGAAACAGAGGTAGGGAGAGGGTCAGTAAGAGAAACAGAGGTAGAGAGAGAGACAGAAAGAGAAACAGAGGTGGAGAGAGAGACAGTAAGAGAAACAGAGGGAGAGAGAGAGACAGTATGAGAAACAGAGATAGAGAGAGAGACAGTAAGAGAAACAGAGATAGAGAGAGAGACAGTAAGAGAAAGAGAGATAGAGAGAGGGACAGAAAGAGAAACAGGGGTAGAGAGAGAGACAGTAAAAGAAACCGAGGTTGGGAGAGGTACAGTAAGAGAAACAGAGCTAGAGAGAGGGACAGAAAGAGAATCAGAGGTAGGTTGAGGGACAGTAAGAGAAACTGAGATAGAGAGAGAGACAGTAAGTGAAACAGAGGTAGGGACAGGGACAGTAAGAGAAACAGACACAGAGAGACAGTAAGAGAAACAGAGATAGGGAGAGGAACAGTAAGAGAAACAGAGGTAGGGAGAGGGACAGTAAGAGAAACAGAGGTAGAGAGAGAAGGAGTAAGAGAAACAGAGATAGGGAGAGAGTGAGTAAGAGAAACAGAGACAGAGAGGGCTTAAGACAAACTGAGAGAGGGAGTGATCCAGAAAGAGAAGCAGAGATAGACAGAGAGATAGGCGGAGAAACAGAGGTAGAGAGAGAGACAGTAAGAGAAACAGAGGTAGAGAGAGGGACAGAAAGAGAAACAGACGTAGAGAGAGAGACAGTAAGAGAAACAGAGGTAGAGAGAGGGACAGTAAGAGAAACAGTGGTAGAGAGAGAGAGACAGTAAGTGAAACAGAGGTAGAGAGAGAGACAGTAATAGAAGCAGAGGTAGAGAGAGGGACAGTAAGAGAAACAGAGGTAGAGTGAGGGACAGAAAGAGAAACAGACGTAGAGAGAGCGACAGTAAGAGAAACAGAGGGAGAGAGAGGGACAGTAAGAGAAACAAAGAGAGACAGAGGGTCAGTAAGAGAAACAGAGGTAGAGAGAGGGACAGTAAGAGAAACAGAGATAGGGAGAGAGGGAGTAAGAGAAACAGAGATAGGGAGAGAGGGAGTAAGAGAATCACAGATAGAGAGAGGGACAGTAAGAGAAACAGAGTTAGAGAGAGGGACAAAAAGAAACAGAGATAGGGAGAGAGGGACAGTAAAAGAAACAGAATTAGAGAGAGGGACAGTAAGAGACACAGAGGTAGGGAGAGGGACAGTAAGAGAAACAGAGATAGAGAGAAAGACAGTAAGAAAAACAGAGATAGAGAGGGAGACAGTTAGAGAAACAGAGATAGTGAGAGGGACAGTAAGGGAAACAGAGGTAGAGAGAGAGACAGTATGAGAAACAGATAGAGAGGGGGACAGTCAGAGAAACAGAGGTAGGAAGAGGGACAGCACGAGAAACAGATATACAGAGAGGGATACTAAGAGAAACAGAGGTAGACAGAGGGACAGTAAGAGAAACAGAGATGGAGAGAGAGACAGAAAGAGAAACAGAGGTAGAGAGAGGGATAGTAAGAGAAACAGAGATAGAGAGAGAGGGAGTAAGAGACAGAGAGATAGGGAGAGAGGGAGTAAGAGAAATAGAGATTGGGAGAGAGGGAGAAAGAGAAAAAGAGATAGAGAGAGGGACAGAAAGAGAAACAGAGGTAGAGAGAGGGACAGTAAGAGAAACACAGATAGAGAGAGTGGCAGTAAGAGAAACAGAGGTAGAGAGAGAGACAGTAAGAGAAACAGTGGTAGAGAGAGGTACAGTAATAGAAACAGAGGTAGAGAGGGACAGTAAGAGAAACAGAGGTAGAGAGAGAGACAGTAATAGAAACAGAGGTAGAGAAAGGGACAGAAAGAGAAAACGAGATAGAGAGAGAGACAGTAAGAGATACAGAGGTAGAGAGAGACACAGTAATAGAAACAGAGGAAGAGAGAGGGATAGTAAGAGAAACAGAGGTAGAGAGACGGACAGTAGGAGAAACAGAGGTAGAGAGAGGGACAGAAAAAGAAACAGAGATAGAGAGACAGTTAGAGAAACAGAGGTAGCGAGAGGGAAAGTAAGGGAAACAGAGGTAGCGAGAGAGACAGTAAGAGATACCGAGGAGGAGAGAGGGACAGTGAGAGAAACAATGGTAGAGAGAGGGACAGTAAGAGAAACAGTGGTAGAGAGAGAAAGAGAAACAGGGGTAGAGAGAGAGACAGTAAATGAAGCAGAGGTTGGGAGAGGGACAGTGCGAGAAACAGAGGTAGAGAGAGGGACAGTGAGAGAAACAGAGATAGAGAGACGGACAGTAAGAGAAACAGAGATAGCGAGAGGGAAAGTAAGGGAAACAGAGGTAGAGAGAGACACAGTAAGAGAAACAGAGGTAGAGAGAGGGACAGTAAGAGAAACAGTGGTAGAGAGAGGGACAGTAAGAGAAACAGAGATAGAGAGAGGGACAGTAAGAGAAACAGAGGTACAGAGAGAGACATTGAGAGAATCAGAGAAAGAGAGAGAGACAGTAAGAGAAACAGAGGTAGAGAGAGAGGAAGAGATACTTACGTAGAGAGAGAGACAGTAAGAGAAACAAAGGTAGAGAGAGAGGGATTAAGAGAAACAGAGAAAGGGTGAGAGGGAGTAAGAGAAACAGAGATATGGAGAGAGAGAGTAAGAGAAACAAAGATAGGGAGTGAGGGAGTAAGAGAAACAGAGATAGAGAGATGGACAATAAGAGAAACAGAGGTAGAGAGAGGGACAGTAAGAGAAACTGAGATAGAGAGAGAGACAGTAGGGGAAACAGAGATAGATAGAGAGACAGTAAGTGAAACAGAGGTAGAGAGAGAGACAGTAAGAGAAACAGAGGTAGCGAGAGAGACAGTAAGAGATACCGAGGAGGAGAGAGGGACAGTGAGAGAAACAAAGGTAGAGAGAGGGACAGTAAGAGAAACAGAGGTAGAGAGAGAGAGACAGTAAGAGAAACAGAGGTAGAGAGAGAGACAGTATGAGAAAAAGAGGTAGAGAGAGAGACAGTAAGAGAAACAGAGATAGAGAGCGGGACTGTAAGAGAAACAGAGGTAGGGAGATGGACAGTTAGAGAAACAGAGGTAGAGAGAGTGACAGTAAGAGAAACAGAGGTAGAGAGAGAGACACTAAGAGAAACAGAGGGAGAGAGATAGCAAGAGATACAGAGGTAGAGAGAGGGACAGTACGAGAAACAGAGATAGAGAGAGGGACAGTAAGAGAAACAGTGGTAGAGAGAGAAAGAGAAACAGGGGTAGAGAGAGAGACAGTAAATGAAGCAGAGGTTGGGAGAGGGACAGTGCGAGAAACAGAGGTAGAGAGAGGGACAGTGAGAGAAACAGAGATAGAGAGACGGACAGTAAGAGAAACAGAGATAGAGAGAGGGACAGTAAGAGAAACAGAGGTAGGTTGAGGCACAATAAGAGAAACTGAGGTAGAGAGAGAGACAGTAAGAGAAACAAAGGTAGGGACAGGGACAGTAACAGAAACACAGACAGAGAGAGACAGTAAGAGAAACAGACACAGAGAGACAGTAAGACAAACAAAGATAGGGAGAGAGGTACAGTAAGAGAAACAGAGATAGGGAGAGGGACAGTAAGAGAAACAGAGGTAGGGAGAGGGACAGTAAGAGAAACAGATGTAGACAGAGAGACAGTAAGAGAAAGAGAGGTAGACAGAGAGTCAGTAAGAGAAACAGAGGTAGACAGAGAGGGACAGTAAGAGAAACAGAGGTAGAGAGACAGTAAGAGAAACAGAGGTAGAGAGAGAGACAGTAAGAGAAACAAAGGTAATGAGAGACACATTAAGAGAAGCAGAGATAGAGAGAGAGACAGTAAGAGAAACAGAGGTAGAGAGAGGGACAGTAAGAGAAACAGAGATAGAGAGAGGGACAGTAAGAGAAACAGAGATAGAGAGAGGGACAGAAAGAGAAACAGAGGTGCAGAGAGAGACAGTAAGAGAAACAGAGGTAGGGAGATGGACAGTTAGAGAAACAGAGGTAGAGAGAGGGACAGTAAGAGAAACAAAGATAGAGAGAGGGACAGTAAGAGAAACAGAGGTAGAGAGAGAGACAGTAATAGAAACAGAGGTAGAGAGATGCACAGTAAGATAAACAGAGGTAGAGAGAGACACGGTAAGAGAAACTGGTAGAGAAACAGAGGTAGAGTGTGACAATAAGAGAAACAGAGATAGAGAGAGACAGCAACAGAAACAGAGGTAGAGAAAGGGACAGTAAGAGAAACAGATGTAGAGAGAGAGACAGAAAGAGAATCAGAGGTAGGTTGAGGGACAGTAAGAGAAACTGAGATAGAGAGAGAGACAGTAAGTGAAACAGAGGTAGGGACAGGGACAGTAAGAGAAACAGACACAGAGAGACAGTAAGAGAAACAGAGATAGGGAGAGGGACAGTAAGAGAAACAGAGGTAGGGAGAGGGACAGTAAGAGAATCAGATGTAGAGAGAGAGACAGTAAGAGAAACCGGGAAAGGAGAGAGTGACAGTAAGAAAAACAGAGGTAGGGAGAAGGACAGTACGAGAAAGAGAGATAAAGAGAGTGACAGTAAGAGAAACAGAGGTAGAGAGAGGGACAGTAAGAGAAACAGAGGTAGAGAGAGAAGGAGTAAGAGAAACAGAGATAGGGAGAGAGTTAGTAAGAGAAACAGAGACAGAGAGGGCTTAAAACAAACTGAGAGAGGGAGTGATCGAGAAAGAGAAACAGAGATAGACAGAGAGATAGGCGGAGAAACAGAGGTAGAGAGAGAGACAGTAAGAGAAACAGAGGTAGAGAGAGGGACAGAAAGAGAAACAGACGTAGAGAGAGAGACAGTAAGAGAAACTGAGGTAGAGAGAGGGACAGTAAGAGAAACAAAGAGAGACAGAGGGTCAGTAAGAGAAACAGAGGTAGAGAGAGGGACAGTGAAAGAAACAGAGGTAGAGAGAGGGACAGTAAGATAAACAGAGATAGAGAGACAGTAAGTGAAACAGAGGTAGAGAGTGGGACAGTGAAAGAAACAGAGGTAGAGAGAGGGACAGTAAGAGAAACCGAGATAGAGAGAGACAGTAAGAGAAACAGAGGTAGAGAGAGGGTCAGTAAGAGAAACAGAGGTTCAGAGAGACACAGTAAGAGAAACAGAGGTAGAGAGAGAGAAAGTAAGAGAAACAGAGATAGAGAGAGAGACACTAGGGGAAACAGAGATAGAAAGAGAGACAGTAAGTGAAACAGAGGTAGGGAGAGGGAAAGTAAGAGAAACAGAGGTAGAAAGAGAGACAGTAAGAGAAATAGAGGTAGAGAGAGAGACAGTAAGAGAAAAAGAGGAAGAGAGAGAGACAATAAGAGAAACAGAGATAGAGAGAGGGACAGTAAGAGAAACAGAGGTAGAGAGAGAGACAGTAAGAGAAGCAGAGGTAGTGAGAGAGACAGTAAGAGAAACAGAGGTAGGGAGAGGGTCAGTAAGAGAAACAGAGGTAGAGAGAGAGGGAGAAAGAGAAACAGAGGTAGAGAGAGGGACAGTAAGGGAAACAGAGATAGAGAGAGAGACAGTAGGAGAAACAGAAGTAGAGAGAGACAGTAAGAGAAACAGAGGTAGAGAGAGAGACATTAAGAGAAACAGAGGTGGAGAGAGATGGAGTAAGAGAAACAGAGACAGAGAGGGAGTAAGAGAAACAGAGGGAGGGAGATATCGAGAAAGAGGAACAGAGATAGAGAGAGAGATAGGAGGAGAAACAGAGGTAGAGAGAGGAACATTAAGAGAAACGGAGGTAGAGAGAGGGACAGTAAGAAAAACAAAGATGGAGAGAGGGACAGTAAGAGAAACAGAGATAGAGAGAGAGAAAGTAAGAGAAACAGAGGTAGAGAGAGGGACAGTAAGAGAAGCAGAGATAGAGAGAGGGACAGTAAGGGAAACAGAGGTAGAAAAAGGGACAGTAAGAGAAACAGTGGGAGAGAGAGAGACAGTAAGAGAAACAGAGGTAGGGAGAGGGACAGTTATAGAAACAGAGGAAGAGAAAAGACAGTAAGAGAAAGAAAGGTAGAGAGATGGACAGTAAGAGAAACAGAGGTAGAGAGAGGGACAGTAAGAGAAACAAACATAGAGAGAGGGACAGTAAGAGAAACAGAGATAGAGAGAGAGACAGTAAGAGAAACAGAGGTAGAGAGAGGGATAGTAAGAGAAACAGAGGTAGAGAGAGGGACAGTAAGAGAAACAGAGGTAGAGAGAGAGAGACAGTAAGAGAAACAGAGGCAGAGAGAGAGACACTAAGAGAAACAGAGGTAGAGAGACGGACAGTAAGAGAAACAGAGGTAGAGAGAGGGACAGTAAGAGAAACAAACATAGAGAGAGGGACAGTAAGAGAAACAGAGATAGAGAGAGAGACAGTAAGAGAAACAGAGGTAGAGAGAGGGACAGTAAGAGAAACAGAGGTAGAGAGAGGGACAGTAAGAGAAACAGAGGTAGAGAGAGAGAGACAGTAAGAGAAACAGAGGCAGAGAGAGAGACACTAAGAGAAACAGAGGTAGAGAGACGGACAGTAAGAGAAACAGAGGTAGAGAGAGAGAGACAGTAAGAGAAACATAGGTAGAGAGCGAGACAGTAATAGAAACAGTGGTAGAGAGAGGGACAGTAAGAGAAACAGAGATAGAGAGAGCGACAGTTAGAGAAACAGAGGTAGAGAGAGGGACAGTAAGAGAAACAGAAGAAGAGAGAGAGACAGTAAGAGAAACAGAGGTATAGAGAGAGAGACAGTAAGAGAAACAGAGGTAGAGAGAGAGACAGTAAGAGAAAAAGAGGTAGAGAGAGAGACAGTAAGAGAAACAGAGATAGAGAGAGGGACTGTAAGAGAAACAGAGGTAGAGAGAGACAGCAAGAGAAGCAGAGGTAGTGAGAGAGACAGTAAGAGAAACAGAGGTAGGGAGAGGGACAGTAAGAGAAACATAGGTAGAGAGAGAGAGATAGTAAGAGAAACAGAGGTAGAGAAAGGGACAGTAAGAGAAAGAGAGATAGAGAGAGGGACAGTAAGAGAAACAGAGGTAGAGAGAGGGACAGAAAGAGAAACAGGTATAGAGAGAGAGAAAGTAAAAGAAACAGAGGTTGGGAGAGGGACATAAAGTGAAACAGAGGTAGAGAGAGAGACAGTAAGAGAAAAATAGGTATTGAGAGGGACAGTAAGAGAAACAGAGATAGAGAGAGGGACAGTAAGAGAAACAGAGGTAGGTTGAGGGATAGTAAGCGAAACTGAGGTATAGAGAGAGACAGTAAGAGAAACAGAGGTAGGGACAGGGACAGTAAGAGAAACAGACACAGAGAGACAGTATGAGAAACAGAGATAGGGAGAGAGGGACAGTAAGAGAAACAGAGATAGGGAGAGGGACAGTAAGAGAAACAGAGGTAGAGAGAGAGAGACAGTAAGAGAAACAGAGGTAGAGAGAGAGACAGTAATAAAAACAGAGGTAGAGAGAGGGACAGTTAGAGAAACAGAGATAGAGAGAGAGACAGTAAGAGAAACAGAGGTATAGAGAGAGAGACAGTAAGAGAAACAGAGGTAGAGAGAGAGACAGTAAGAGAAAAAGAGGTAGAGAGAGAGACCGTAAGAGAAACAGAGATAGAGAGAGGGACTGTAAGAGAAACAGAGGTAGAGAGAGACAGCAAGAGAAGCAGAGGTAGTGAGAGAGACAGTAAGAGAAACAGAGGTAGAGAGAGGGACAGTAAGAGAAACATAGGTAGAGAGAGAGAGATAGTAAGAGAAACAGAGGTAGAGAGAGGGACAGTAAGAGAAAGAGAGATAGAGAGAGGGACAGTAAGAGAAACAGAGGTAGAGAGAGGGACAGAAAGAGAAACAGGTGTAGAGAGAGAGAAAGTAAAAGAAACAGAGGTTGGGAGAGGGACATAAAGTGAAACAGAGGTAGAGAGAGAGACAGTAAGAGAAAAATAGGTATTGAGAGGGACAGTAAGAGAAACAGAGATAGAGAGAGGGACAGTAAGAGAAACAGAGGTAGGTTGAGGGATAGTAAGCGAAACTGAGGTATAGAGAGAGACAGTAAGAGAAACAGATGTAGAGAGAGAGACAGTAAGAGAAACAGAGGTAGACAGAGAGGGACAGCAAGAGAAACAGAGGCAGACAGAGAGAAAGTAAGAGAAACAGAGGTAGTCAGAGAGGGACAGTAAGAGAAACAGAGGTAGAGAGAGACAGTAAGAGAAACTGGGAAAGGAGAGAGGGACAGTAAGAAAAACAGAGGTAGGGAGAAGGACAGTACGAGAAAGAGAGATAGAGAGAGTGACAGTAAGAGAAACAGAGGTAGAGAGAGGGACAGTAAGAGAAACAGAGGTAGAGAGAGAAGGAGTAAGAGAAACAGAGATAGGGAGAGAGTTGGTAAGAGAAACAGAGACAGAGAGGGCTTAAGACAAACTGAGAGAGGGAGTGATCGAGAAAGAGAAACAGAGATAGACAGAGAGATAGGCGGAGAAACAGAGGTAGAGAGAGAGACAGTAAGAGAAGCAGAGGTAGAGAGAGGGACAGAAAGAGAAACAGACGTAGAGAGAGAGACAGTAAGAGAAACTGAGGTAGAGAGAGGGACAGTAAGAGAAACAAAGGGAGACAGAGGGTCAGTAAGAGAAACAGAGGTAGAGAGAGGGACAGTGAAAGTAACAGAGGTAGAGAGAGGGACAGTAAGAGAAATAGAGATAGAGACACAGTAAGTGAAACAGAGGTAGAGAGTGGGACAGTGAAAGAAACAGAGGTAGAGAGAGGGACAGTAAGAGAAACAGAGATAGAGAGAGAGACAGTAAGAGAAACAGAGGTAGAGAGAGGGTCAGTAAGAGAAACAGAGGTTCAGAGAGACACAGTAAGAGAAACAGAGGTAGAGAGAGAGAAAGTAAGAGAAACAGAGATAGAGAGAGAGACACTAGGGGAAACAGAGATAGAAAGAGAGACAGTAAGTGAAACAGAGGTAGGGAGAGGGACAGTAAGAGAAACAGAGGTAGAAAGAGAGACAGTAAGAGAAATAGAGGTAGAGAGAGAGACAGTAAGAGAAAAAGAGGAAGAGAGAGAGACAATAAGAGAAACAGAGATAGAGAGAGGGACAGTAAGAGAAACAGAGGTAGAGAGAGAGACAGTAAGAGAAGCAGAGGTAGTGAGAGAGACAGTAAGAGAAACAGAGGTAGGGAGAGGGTCAGTAAGAGAAACAGAGGCAGAGAGAGAGACAGAAAGAGAAACAGAGGTGGAGAGAGAGACAGTAAGAGAAACAGAGGGAGAGAGAGAGACAGTATGAGAAACAGAGATAGAGAGAGAGACAGTAAGAGAAACAGAGATAGAGAGAGAGACAGTAAGAGAAACAGTGGAAGAGAGAGAGACAGTAAGAGAAGCAGAGGTAGTGAGAGAGATAGTAAGAGAAACAGAGGTAGAGAGAGCGACAGTAAGAGAAAGAGAGATAGAGAGAGGGACAGAAAGAGAAACAGGGGTAGAGAGAGAGACAGTAAAAGAAACCGAGGTTGGGAGAGGTACAGTAAGAGAAACAGAGCTAGAGAGAGGGACAGAAAGAGAATCAGAGGTAGGTTGAGGGACAGTAAGAGAAACTGATATAGAGAGAGAGACAGAAAGTGAAACAGAGGTAGGGACAGGGACAGTAAGAGAAACAGACACAGAGAGACAGTAAGAGAAACAGAGATAGGGAGAGGAACAGTAAGAGAAACAGAGGTAGGGAGAGGGACAGTAAGAGAAACAGAGGTAGAGAGAGAAGGAGTAAGAGAAACAGAGATAGGGAGAGAGTGAGTAAGAGAAACAGAGACAGAGAGGGCTTAAGACAAACTGAGAGAGGGAGTGATCCAGAAAGAGAAGCAGAGATAGACAGAGAGATAGGCGGAGAAACAGAGGTAGAGAGAGAGACAGTAAGAGAAACAGAGGTAGAGAGAGGGACAGAAAGAGAAACAGACGTAGAGAGAGAGACAGTAAGAGAAACAGAGGTAGAGAGAGGGACAGTAAGAGAAACAGTGGTAGAGAGAGAGAGACAGTAAGTGAAACAGAGGTAGAGAGAGAGACAGTAATAGAAGCAGAGGTAGAGAGAGGGACAGTAAGAGAAACAGAGGTAGAGTGAGGGACAGAAAGAGAAACAGACGTAGAGAGAGCGACAGTAAGAGAAACAGAGGTAGAGAGAGGGACAGTAAGAGAAACAAAGAGAGACAGAGGGTCAGTAAGAGAAACAGAGGTAGAGAGAGGGACAGTAAGAGAAACAGAGATAGGGAGAGAGGGAGTAAGAGAAACAGAGATAGGGAGAGAGGGAGTAAGAGAATCACAGATAGAGAGAGGGACAGTAAGAGAAACAGAGTTAGAGAGAGGGACAAAAAGAAACAGAGATAGGGAGAGAGGGACAGTAAAAGAAACAGAATTAGAGAGAGGGACAGTAAGAGACACAGAGGTAGGGAGAGGGACAGTAAGAGAAACAGAGATAGAGAGAAAGACAGTAAGAAAAACAGAGATAGAGAGGGAGACAGTTAGAGAAACAGAGATAGTGAGAGGGACAGTAAGGGAAACAGAGGTAGAGAGAGAGACAGTATGAGAAACAGATAGAGAGGGGGACAGTCAGAGAAACAGAGGTAGGAAGAGGGACAGCACGAGAAACAGATATACAGAGAGGGATACTAAGAGAAACAGAGGTAGACAGAGGGACAGTAAGAGAAACAGAGATGGAGAGAGAGACAGAAAGAGAAACAGAGGTAGAGAGAGGGATAGTAAGAGAAACAGAGATAGAGAGAGAGGGAGTAAGAGACAGAGAGATAGGGAGAGAGGGAGTAAGAGAAATAGAGATTGGGAGAGAGGGAGAAAGAGAAAAAGAGATAGAGAGAGGGACAGAAAGAGAAACAGAGGTAGAGAGAGGGACAGTAAGAGAAACACAGATAGAGAGAGTGGCAGTAAGAGAAACAGAGGTAGAGAGAGAGACAGTAAGAGAAACAGTGGTAGAGAGAGGTACAGTAATAGAAACAGAGGTAGAGAGGGACAGTAAGAGAAACAGAGGTAGAGAGAGAGACAGTAATAGAAACAGAGGTAGAGAAAGGGACAGAAAGAGAAAACGAGATAGAAAGAGAGACAGTAAGAGATACAGAGGTAGAGAGAGACACAGTAATAGAAACAGAGGAAGAGAGAGGGATAGTAAGAGAAACAGAGGTAGAGAGACGGACAGTAGGAGAAACAGAGGTAGAGAGAGGGACAGAAAAAGAAACAGAGATAGAGAGACAGTTAGAGAAACAGAGGTAGCGAGAGGGAAAGTAAGGGAAACAGAGGTAGCGAGAGAGACAGTAAGAGATACCGAGGAGGAGAGAGGGACAGTGAGAGAAACAAAGGTAGAGAGAGGGACAGTAAGAGAAACAGTGGTAGAGAGAGAAAGAGAAACAGGGGTAGAGAGAGAGACAGTAAATGAAGCAGAGGTTGGGAGAGGGACAGTGCGAGAAACAGAGGTAGAGAGAGGGACAGTGAGAGAAACAGAGATAGAGAGACGGACAGTAAGAGAAACAGAGATAGCGAGAGGGAAAGTAAGGGAAACAGAGGTAGAGAGAGACACAGTAAGAGAAACAGAGGTAGAGAGAGGGACAGTAAGAGAAACAGTGGTAGAGAGAGGGACAGTAAGAGAAACAGAGATAGAGAGAGGGACAGTAAGAGAAACAGAGGTACAGAGAGAGACATTGAGAGAATCAGAGAAAGAGAGAGAGACAGTAAGAGAAACAGAGGTAGAGAGAGAGGAAGAGATACTTACGTAGAGAGAGAGACAGTAAGAGAAACAAAGGTAGAGAGAGAGGGATTAAGAGAAACAGAGAAAGGGTGAGAGGGAGTAAGAGAAACAGAGATATGGAGAGAGAGAGTAAGAGAAACAAAGATAGGGAGTGAGGGAGTAAGAGAAACAGAGATAGAGAGATGGACAATAAGAGAAACAGAGGTAGAGAGAGGGACAGTAAGAGAAACTGAGATAGAGAGAGAGACAGTAGGGGAAACAGAGATAGATAGAGAGACAGTAAGTGAAACAGAGGTAGAGAGAGAGACAGTAAGAGAAACAGAGGTAGCGAGAGAGACAGTAAGAGATACCGAGGAGGAGAGAGGGACAGTGAGAGAAACAAAGGTAGAGAGAGGGACAGTAAGAGAAACAGAGGTAGAGAGAGAGAGACAGTAAGAGAAACAGAGGTAGAGAGAGAGACAGTATGAGAAAAAGAGGTAGAGAGAGAGACAGTAAGAGAAACAGAGATAGAGAGCGGGACTGTAAGAGAAACAGAGGTAGGGAGATGGACAGTTAGAGAAACAGAGGTAGAGAGAGTGACAGTAAGAGAAACAGAGGTAGAGAGAGAGACACTAAGAGAAACAGAGGGAGAGAGATAGCAAGAGAAACAGGGGTAGAGAGAGAGACAGTAAATGAAGCAGAGGTTGGGAGAGGGACAGTGCGAGAAACAGAGGTAGAGAGAGGGACAGTGAGAGAAACAGAGATAGAGAGACGGACAGTAAGAGAAACAGAGATAGAGAGAGGGACAGTAAGAGAAACAGAGGTAGGTTGAGGCACAATAAGAGAAACTGAGGTAGAGAGAGAGACAGTAAGAGAAACAAAGGTAGGGACAGGGACAGTAACAGAAACACAGACAGAGAGAGACAGTAAGAGAAACAGACACAGAGAGACAGTAAGACAAACAAAGATAGGGAGAGAGGTACAGTAAGAGAAACAGAGATAGGGAGAGGGACAGTAAGAGAAACAGAGGTAGGGAGAGGGACAGTAAGAGAAACAGATGTAGACAGAGAGACAGTAAGAGAAACAGAGGTAGACAGAGAGACAGTAAGAGAAACAGAGGTAGACAGAGAGGGACAGTAAGAGAAACAGAGGTAGAGAGACAGTAAGAGAAACAGAGGTAGAGAGAGAGACAGTAAGAGAAACAAAGGTAATGAGAGACACATTAAGAGAAGCAGAGATAGAGAGAGAGACAGTAAGAAAAACAGAGGTAGAGAGAGGAACAGTAAGAGAAACAGAGATAGAGAGAGGGACAGTAAGAGAAACAGAGATAGAGAGAGGGACAGTAAGAGAAACAGAGATAGAGAGAGGGACAGTAAGAGAAACAGAGATAGAGAGAGGGACAGAAAGAGAAACAGAGGTGCAGAGAGAGACAGTAAGAGAAACAGAGGTAGGGAGATGGACAGTTAGAGAAACAGAGGTAGAGAGAGGGACAGTAAGAGAAACAAAGATAGAGAGAGGGACAGTAAGAGAAACAGAGGTAGAGAGAGAGACAGTAATAGAAACAGAGGTAGAGAGATGCACAGTAAGATAAACAGAGGTAGAGAGAGACACGGTAAGAGAAACTGGTAGAGAAACAGAGGTAGAGTGTGACAATAAGAGAAACAGAGATAGAGAGAGACAGCAACAGAAACAGAGGTAGAGAAAGGGACAGTAAGAGAAACAGATGTAGAGAGAGAGACAGAAAGAGAATCAGAGGTAGGTTGAGGGACAGTAAGAGAAACTGAGATAGAGAGAGAGACAGTAAGTGAAACAGAGGTAGGGACAGGGACAGTAAGAGAAACAGACACAGAGAGACAGTAAGAGAAACAGAGATAGGGAGAGGGACAGTAAGAGAAACAGAGGTAGGGAGAGGGACAGTAAGAGAATCAGATGTAGAGAGAGAGACAGTAAGAGAAACCGGGAAAGGAGAGAGTGACAGTAAGAAAAACAGAGGTAGGGAGAAGGACAGTACGAGAAAGAGAGATAAAGAGAGTGACAGTAAGAGAAACAGAGGTAGAGAGAGGGACAGTAAGAGAAACAGAGGTAGAGAGAGAAGGAGTAAGAGAAACAGAGATAGGGAGAGAGTTAGTAAGAGAAACAGAGACAGAGAGGGCTTAAAACAAACTGAGAGAGGGAGTGATCGAGAAAGAGAAACAGAGATAGACAGAGAGATAGGCGGAGAAACAGAGGTAGAGAGAGAGACAGTAAGAGAAACAGAGGTAGAGAGAGGGACAGAAAGAGAAACAGACGTAGAGAGAGAGACAGTAAGAGAAACTGAGGTAGAGAGAGGGACAGTAAGAGAAACAAAGAGAGACAGAGGGTCAGTAAGAGAAACAGAGGTAGAGAGAGGGACAGTGAAAGAAACAGAGGTAGAGAGAGGGACAGTAAGATAAACAGAGATAGAGAGACAGTAAGTGAAACAGAGGTAGAGAGTGGGACAGTGAAAGAAACAGAGGTAGAGAGAGGGACAGTAAGAGAAACCGAGATAGAGAGAGACAGTAAGAGAAACAGAGGTAGAGAGAGGGTCAGTAAGAGAAACAGAGGTTCAGAGAGACACAGTAAGAGAAACAGAGGTAGAGAGAGAGAAAGTAAGAGAAACAGAGATAGAGAGAGAGACACTAGGGGAAACAGAGATAGAAAGAGAGACAGTAAGTGAAACAGAGGTAGGGAGAGGGAAAGTAAGAGAAACAGAGGTAGAAAGAGAGACAGTAAGAGAAATAGAGGTAGAGAGAGAGACAGTAAGAGAAAAAGAGGAAGAGAGAGAGACAATAAGAGAAACAGAGATAGAGAGAGGGACAGTAAGAGAAACAGAGGTAGAGAGAGAGACAGTAAGAGAAGCAGAGGTAGTGAGAGAGACAGTAAGAGAAACAGAGGTAGGGAGAGGGTCAGTAAGAGAAACAGAGGTAGAGAGAGACAGTAAGAGAAACAGAGGTGGAGAGAGAGACAGTAAGAGAAACAGCGGGAGAGAGAGAGACAGTATGAGAAACAGAGATAGAGAGAGAGACAGTAAGGGAAACAGAGATAGAGAGAGAGACAGTAAGAGAAACAGTGGAAGAGAGAGAGACAGTAAGAGAAGCAGAGGTAGTGAGAGAGATAGTAAGAGAAACAGAGGTAGAGAGAGCGACAGTAAGAGAAAGAGAGATAGAGAGAGGGACAGAAAGAGAAACAGGGGTAGAGAGAGAGACAGTAAAACAAACCGAGGTTGGGAGAGGTACAGTAAGAGAAACAGGGGTAGAGAGAGGGACAGAAAGAGAATCAGAGGTAGGTTGAGGGACAGTAAGAGAAACTGAGATAGAGAGAGAGACAGTAAGTGAAACAGAGGTAGGGACAGGGACAGTAAGAGAAACAGAGGTAGAGAGAGAAGGAGTAAGAGAAACAGAGATAGGGAGAGAGTGAGTAAGAGAAACAGAGACAGAGAGGGCTTAAGACAAACTGAGAGAGGGAGTGATCGAGAAAGAGAAACAGAGATAGACAGAGAGATAGGCGGAGAAACAGAGGTAGAGAGAGAGACAGTAAGAGAAACAGAGGTAGAGAGAGTGACAGAAAGAGAAACAGACGTAGAGAGAGAGACAGTAAGAGAAACAGAGGTAGAGAGACCGACAGTAAGAGAAACAAAGATAGACAGAGGGTCAGTAAGAGAAACAGAGGTAGAGAGAGGGACAGTAAGAGAAACAGTGGTAGAGAGAGAGAGACAGTAAGTGAAACAGAGGTAGAGAGAGAGACAGTAATAGAAGCAGAGGTAGAGAGAGGGACAGTAAGAGAAACAGTGGTAGAGAGAGAGAGACAGTAAGTGAAACAGAGGTAGAGAGAGAGACAGTAATAGAAGCAGAGGTAGAGAGAGGGACAGTAAGAGAAACAGAGGTAGAGAGAGGGACAGAAAGAGAAACAGACGTAGAGAGAGAGACAGTAAGAGAAACAGAGGTAGAGAGAGGGACAGTAAGAGAAACAAAGAGAGACAGAGGGTCAGTAAGAGAAACAGAGGTAGAGAGAGGGACAGTAAGAGAAACAGAGATAGGGAGAGAGGGAGTAAGAGAAACAGAGATAGGGAGAGAGGGAGTAAGGGAATCACAGATAGAGAGAGGGAAAGTAAGAGAAACAGAGGTAGAGAGAGGGACAAAAAGAAACAGAGATAGGGAGAGAGGGACAGTAAAAGAAACAGAATTAGAGAGAGGGACAGTAAGAGACACAGAGGTAGGGAGAGGGACAGTAAGAGAAACAGAGATAGAGAGAAAGACAGTAAGAAAAACAGAGATAGAGAGGGAGACAGTTAGAGAAACAGAGATAGTGAGAGGGAAGTAAGGGAAACAGAGGTAGAGAGAGAGACAGTATGAGAAACAGATAGAGAGAGGGACAGTCAGAGAAACAGAGGTAGGAAGAGGGACAGCACGAGAAACAGATATACAGAGAGGGATACTAAGAGAAACAGAGGTAGACAGAGGGACAGTAAGAGAAACAGAGATGGAGAGAGAGACAGTAAGAGAAACAGAGGTAGAGAGAGGGATAGTAAGAGAAACAGAGATAGAGAGAGAGGGAGTAAGAGACAGAGAGATAGGGAGAGAGGGAGTAAGAGAAATAGAGATTGGGAGAGAGGGAGAAAGAGAAAAAGAGATAGAGAGAGGGACAGAAAGAGAAACAGAGGTAGAGAGAGGGACAGTAAGAGAAACACAGATAGAGAGAGTGGCAGTAAGAGAAACAGAGGTAGAGAGAGAGACAGTAAGAGAAACAGAGATAGAAAGAGAGATAGTAAATGAAACAGAGATAGAGAGAGAGACAGTAAGTGAAACAGAAGTAGGGAGAGTGACAGTATGAGAAACAGAGATAGAGAGAGAGACAGTAAGAGAAACAGAGGTAGAGAGAGAGACACTAAGAAAAACAGAGGTTGAGAGAGGGACAGTAAGAGAAACAGAGGTAGAGAGAGAGAGAAAGTAAGAGAAACAGAGGTAGAGAGCGAGACAGTAATAGAAACAGAGGTAGAGAGAGGGACAGTAAGATAAACAGAGATAGAGAGAGGGACAGTAAGAGAAACAGAGGTAGAGAGAGGGACAGAATGAGGAACAGAGGTAGAGAGAGAGACAGTAAGAGAAACAGAGGTAGGGAGAGGGACAGTAAGAGAAACAGAGGTAGAGAGAGAGACAGTAAGAGAAACAGAGGTAGAGAGAGGGACAGTAAGAGAAACAGAGATCGAGAGAGGGACAGTAAGAGAAAGAAAGATAGAGAGAGGGAGAGTAAGAGAAACAGAGGTAGAGAGAGAGACAGTAAGAGAAACAGAGGTAGAGAGAGGGAAAGTAAGATAAGCAGAGGTAGAGAGAGAGACAGTAAGAGAAACAGAGGTAGAGCAAGGGACAGTAAGAGAAACAGAGGTAGAGAGAGGGACAGTAAGAGAAACAGAGGTAGAGAAAGGGACAGTAAGAGAAACAGATTTAGAGAGAGAGACAGGAAGAGAAACAGTGATAGAGAGTCGGACAGTAAGAGAAACAGAGATAAAGAGATGGACAGTAAGAGAAACAGAGATAGAGAGAGGGACAGTAAGAGAAACAGAGGTAGAGAGAGAGACAGTAAGAGAAACAGAGATAGAGAGAAAGACAGTAAGAGAAGCTGAGGTAGAGAGAGGGACAGTAAGACAAAAAGAGGTAGAGAGAGAGACAGTAAGAGAAACAGAGATAGAGAGAAAGACATTAAGAGAAACAGTGGTAGAGAGAGGGACAGTAAGAGAAACAGAGGTAGAGAGAGAGACAGTAAGAGAATCAGAGATAGAGAGAAAGACAGGAAGAGAAACAGTGGTAGAGAGAGGGACAGTAAGAGAAACAGAGGTAGAGAGAGGGACAGTAAGAGAAACAGAGGTAGTGAGAGGGACATTAAGGGAAACAGAGGTAGAGAGAAAGACAATATGAGAAACAGAGGTAGAGAGAGAGACATTAAGAGAAACAGAGGTAGACAGAGGGACAGTAAGAGAAACAGAGGTAGAGAGAGAGACAGTAAGAGAAACAGAGATAGAGAGAGGGACAGTAAGTGAAACAGAGGTAGAGAGAGAGACAGTTAGAGAAATAAAGGCAGAGAGAGGTATTTTAAGAGAAACAGAGATAGGGAGAGAGGGAGTAAGAGAAACAGAGTTAGGCTGAGAGGGAGTAAGAGAAACAAAGATGGGGAGAGAGGGAGTAAGAGAAACAGAGATAGAGAGAGCGACAGTAAGAGAAACAGAGGTAGAGAGAGGGACAGTAAGAGAAACAGAGATAGAAAGAGAGATAGTAAATGAAACAGAGATAGAGAGAGAGACAGTAAGTGAAACAGAAGTAGGGAGAGTGACAGTATGAGAAACAGAGGTAGAGAGAGAGACAGTAAGAGAAACAGAGGTAGAGAGAGAGACACTAAGAAAAACAGAGGTTGAGAGAGGGACAGTAAGAGAAACAGAGGTAGAGAGAGAGAGAAAGTAAGAGAAACAGAGGTAGAGAGCGAGACAGTAATAGAAACAGAGGTAGAGAGAGGGACAGTAAGATAAACAGAGATAGAGAGAGGGACAGTAAGAGAAACAGAGGTAGAGAGAGGGACAGAATGAGGAACAGAGGTAGAGAGAGAGACAGTAAGAGAAACAGAGGTAGGGAGAGGGACAGTAAGAGAAACAGAGGTAGAGAGAGAGACAGTAAGAGAAACAGAGGTAGAGAGAGGGACAGTAAGAGAAACAGAGGTAGAGAGAGGGAAAGTAAGATAAGCAGAGGTAGAGAGAGAGACAGTAATAGAAACAGAGGTAGAGAGAGGGACAGTAAGATAAACAGAGATAGAGAGAGGGACAGTAATAGAAACAGAGGTAGAGAGAGGGACAGAATGAGGAACAGAGGTAGAGAGAGAGACAGTAAGAGAAACAGAGGTAGGGAGAGGGACAGTAAGAGAAACAGAGGTAGAGAGAGAGACAGTAAGAGAAACAGAGGTAGAGAGAGGGACAGTAAGAGAAACAGAGGTAGAGAGAGGGAAAGTAAGATAAGCAGAGGTAGAGAGAGAGACAGTAAGAGAAACAGAGGTAGAGCAAGGGACAGTAAGAGAAACAGAGGTAGAGAGAGGGACAGTAAGAGAAACAGAGGTAGAGAAAGGGACAGTAAGAGAAACAGATTTAGAGAGAGAGACAGGAAGAGAAACAGAGATAGAGAGTCGGACAGTAAGAGAAACAGAGATAAAGAGATGGACAGTAAGAGAAACAGAGATAGAGAGAGGGACAGTAAGAGAAACAGAGGTAGAGAGAGAGACAGTAAGAGAAACAGAGATAGAGAGAAAGACAGTAAGAGAAACAGTGGTAGAGAGAGGGACAGTAAGAGAAACAGAGGTAGAGAGAGAGACAGTAAGAGAATCAGAGATAGAGAGAAAGACAGGAAGAGAAACAGGGGTAGAGAGAGGGACAGTAAGAGAAACAGAGGTAGAGAGAGGGTCAGTAAGAGAAACAGAGGTAGTGAGAGGGACATTAAGGGAAACAGAGGTAGAGAGAAAGACAATATGAGAAACAGAGGTAGAGAGAGAGACATTAAGAGAAACAGAGGTAGACAGAGGGACAGTAAGTGAAACAGAGGTAGAGAGTGGGACAGTAAGAGAAACAGAGATAGAGAGAGAGACAGTAAGAGAAACAGAGATAGAGAGAGAGACAGTAAGAGAAACAGAGGTAGAGAGTGGGACAGTAAAAATAACAGAGATAGAGAGACAGTAAGAGAAACAGAGGTAGTGAGAGGGACAGTAAAAGAAGCAGAGGTAGAGAGAAAGACAGGAAGAGAAACAGAGGTAGAGAGAGAACAGTAAGAGAAACAAAGATAGAGAGAGAGACTGTAAGAGAAACAGAGATAGAGAGATAGACAGTAAGAGAAACAGAGGTAGAGAGAGGGACAGTAAGATAAACACAGGTAGGGAGAGGGACAGTAATAGAAACAGAGATAGAGAGAGGGACAGTAAGAGAAACAGAGATAGAGAGATAGTTAGTAAGAGAAACAGAGGTAGAGAGAGGGACAGTAAGAGAAACAGAGGTAGAGAGAGGGACAGTAAGAGAAACAGAGATAAAGAGATAGACAGTAAGAGAAACAGAGATAGAGAGAGAGACAGTAAGAGAACGTGACATAGGGAGAGAGGGATAAAGAGCAACAGAGATAGTGAGAGAGGGAGTAAGAGAAACAAAGATAGGGAGAGAGGTAGTAAGAGAAATAGAGATAGGGAGAGATCGAGTAAGAGAAACAGTGATAGAGAGAGGGACAGTAAGAGAAACAGAGGTCGAGAGAGGGACCGTAAGTGCAACAGAGGCAGAGAGAGAGAGACAGTAACAAAAACAGAGATAGAGAGAGAGACAGTAACAGAAACAGAGATAGCGAGAGAGACAGTAAGAGAAACAGAGGTAGGGAGAGGGACAGTAAGAGAAACTGAGATAGGGTGAGAGGGACAGTAAGAGAAACTGAGATAGGGTGAGAGGGACAGTAAGAGAAACAGAGGTAGAGAGAGGGACAGTAAGAGAAAGAGTAGTAGAGAGAGAGACAGTAAGAGAAACTGAGATAGGGTGAGAGGGACAGTAAGAGAAACAGAGGTAGAGAGAGAGACAGTAAGAGAAACTAAGATAGGAATGAGAGGGACAGTAGGAGAAACAGAGGTAGAGAGAGGGACAGCAAGAGAAACTGAGATAGGGAGAGAGGGAGTAAGAGAAACAGAGATAGGGAGAGAGGGGGTACGAGAATCAAAGATAAATAGAGCGACAGTAAGAGAAACAGAGGTAGAGAGAGGGATTAAGAGAAACAGAGATAGTGTGAGAGGGACAGTAAAAGAAATAGAAGTAGAGAGTGACAGTAAGAAACACAGAGGTGGGGAGAGGGACAGTAAGAGAAACAGAGGTAGAGAGAGAACAGTAAGAGAAACAAAGATAGAGAGAGAGACTGTAAGTGAAACAGAGATAGAGAGATAGACAGTAAGAGAAACAGAGGTAGATAGAGGGACAGTAAGATAAACACAGGTAGGGAGAGGGACAGTAATAGAAACAGAGATAGAGAGAGGGACAGTAAGCGAAACAGAGATAGAGAGATAGTCAGTAAGAGAAACAGAGGTAGAGAGAGGGACAGTAAGAGAAACAGAGGTAGAGAGAGGGACAGTAAGAGAAACAGAGATAGAGAGATAGACAGTAAGAGAAACAGAGATAGAGAGAGAGACAGTAAGAGAAAGAGAGGTAGAGAGAGAGGGATAAAGAGCAACAGAGATAGTGAGAGAGGGAGTAAGAGAACCAAAGATAGGGAGAGAGGTAGTAAGAGAAATAGAGATAGGGAGAGATGGAGTCAGAGAAACAGTGATAGAGAGAGGGACAGTAAGAGAAACGGAGGTAGAGAGGGGGACCGTAAGTGCAACAGAGGTAGAGAGAGAGAGACAGTAACAAAAACAGAGATAGAGAGAGAGACAGTAACAGAAACAGAGATAGCGAGAGAGACAGTAAGAGAAAGAGAGGTAGGGAGAGGGACAGTAAGAGAAACAGAGATAGGGAGAGGGACAGTAAGAGAAACTGAGATAGGGTGAGAGGGACAGTAAGAGAAACAGAGGTAGAGAGAGGGACAGTAAGAGAAAGAGTAGGAGAGAGAGACAGTAAGAGAAACTGAGATAGGGTGAGAGGGACAGTAAGAGAAACAGAGGTAGAGAGAGAGACAGTAAGAGAAACTGAGATAGGGTGAGAGGGACAGTAAGAGAAACAGAGGTAGAGAGAGGGACAGCAAGAGAAACTGAGATAGGGAGAGAGGGAGTAAGAGAAACAGAGATAGGGTGAGAGGGGGTACGAGAATCAAAGATAAATAGAGCGACAGTAAGAGAAACAGAGGTAGAGAGAGGGATTAAGAGAAACAGATATAGTGAGAGAGGGACAGTAAAAGAAATAGAAGTAGAGAGTGACAGTAAGAGACACAGAGGTAGAGAGAGAGACAGTAAGAGAAACCGACAGAGAGAGGGACAGTAAGAGAAACATAGATAGAGAGAGGGTCAGTACGAGAAACAGAGATAGAGAGAGGCACTGTAATAGAAACAGAGGTAGAGAGAGGGACAGTATGAGAAACAGAGGTAGAGAGAGGGACAGTAAGAGAAACAGAGGTAGAGAGAGAGAGAGACAGTAAGAGAAACAGAGGTAGAGAGAGAGACAATAATAGAAACAGAGGTAGAGAGTGGGACAGTAAGAGAAACAGAGGTAGAGAGAGGGACACAAAGAGAAACAGAGGTTGAGAGAGAGACAGTAAGAGAAACAGAGGTAGGGAGAGGGACAGTATGAGAAACAGAGGTAGAGAGTGGGACAGTAAGAGAAACAGAGGTAGAGAGAGAGAGAGACAGTAAGAGAAACAGAGGTAGAGAGAGAGACAATAATAGAAACAGAGGTAGAGAGTGGGACAGTAAGAGAAACAGAGGTAGAGAGAGCGACACAAAGAGAAACAGAGGTTGAGAGAGAGACAGTAAGAGAAACAGAGGTAGGGAGATGGACAGTAAGACAAACAGTGTTAAAGAGAAGACAGTAAGAGAAACAAAGGTAGAGAGAGGGACAGTAAGAGAAACAGAGGTAGAGAGAGAACAGTAAGAGAAACAAAGATAGAGAGAGAGACTGTAAGAGAAACAGAGATAGAGAGATAGACAGTAAGAGAAACAGAGGTAGAGAGAGGGATTAAGAGAAACAGAGATAGTGAGAGAGGGACAGTAAAAGAAATAGAAGTAGAGAGTGACAGTAAGAGACACAGAGGTGGGGAGAGGGACAGTAAGAGAAACAGAGGTAGAGAGAGAACAGTAAGAGAAACAAAGATAGAGAGAGAGACTGTAAGAGAAACAGAGATAGAGAGATAGACAGTAAGAGAAACAGAGGTAGATAGAGGGACAGTAAGATAAACACAGGTAGGGAGAGGGACAGTAATAGAAACAGAGATAGAGAGAGGGACAGTAAGCGAAACAGAGATAGAGAGATAGTCAGTAAGAGAAACAGAGGTAGAGAGAGGGACAGTAAGAGAAACAGAGGTAGAGAGAGGGACAGTAAGAGAAACAGAGATAGAGAGATAGACAGTAAGAGAAACAGAGATAGAGAGAGAGACAGTAAGAGAAAGAGAGGTAGAGAGAGAGGGATAAAGAGCAACAGAGATAGTGAGAGAGGGAGTAAGAGAACCAAAGATAGGGAGAGAGGTAGTAAGAGAAATAGAGATAGGGAGAGATGGAGTAAGAGAAACAGTGATAGAGAGAGGGACAGTAAGAGAAACGGAGGTAGAGAGGGGGACCGTAAGTGCAACAGAGGTAGAGAGAGAGAGACAGTAACAAAAACAGAGATAGAGAGAGAGACAGTAACAGAAACAGAGATAGCGAGAGAGACAGTAAGAGAAAGAGAGGTAGGGAGAGGGACAGTAAGAGAAACAGAGATAGGGAGAGGGACAGTAAGAGAAACTGAGATAGGGTGAGAGGGACAGTAAGAGAAACAGAGGTAGAGAGAGGGACAGTAAGAGAAAGAGTAGGAGAGAGAGACAGTAAGAGAAACTGAGATAGGGTGAGAGGGACAGTAAGAGAAACAGAGGTAGAGAGAGAGACAGTAAGAGAAACTGAGATAGGGTGAGAGGGACAGTAAGAGAAACAGAGGTAGAGAGAGGGACAGCAATAGAAACTGAGATAGGGAGAGAGGGAGTAAGAGAAACAGAGATAGGGAGAGAGGGGGTACGAGAATCAAAGATAAATAGAGCGACAGTAAGAGAAACAGAGGTAGAGAGAGGGATTAAGAGAAACAGATATAGTGAGAGAGGGACAGTAAAAGAAATAGAAGTAGAGAGTGACAGTAAGAGACACAGAGGTGGGGAGAGGGACAGTAAGAGAAACAGAGGTAGAGAGAGAGACAGTAAGAGAAACCGATAGAGAGAGGGACAGTAAGAGAAACATAGGTAGGGAGAGGGTCAGTACGAGAAACAGAGATAGAGAGAGGCATTGTAATAGAAACAGAGGTAGAGAGAGGGACAGTATGAGAAACAGAGGTAGAGAGAGGGACAGTAAGAGAAACAGAGGTATAGAGAGAGAGAGACAGTAAGAGAAACAGAGGTAAAGAGAGAGACGATAATAGAAACAGAGGTAGAGAGTGGGACAGTAAGAGAAACAGAGGTAGAGAGAGGGACACAAAGAGAAACAGAGGTTGAGAGAGAGACAGTAAGAGAAACAGAGGTAGGGAGAGGGACAGTATGAGAAACAGAGGTAGAGAGTGGGACAGTAAGAGAAACAGAGGTAGAGAGAGAGAGAGACAGTAAGAGAAACAGAGGTAGAGAGAGAGACAATAATAGAAACAGAGGTAGAGAGTGGGACAGTAAGAGAAACAGAGGTAGAGAGAGCGACACAAAGAGAAACAGAGGTTGAGAGAGAGACAGTAAGAGAAACAGAGGTAGGGAGATGGACAGTAAGACAAACAGTGTTAAAGAGAAGACAGTAAGAGAAACAAAGGTAGAGAGAGGAACAGTAAGAGAAACAGAGGTAGAGAGAGAACAGTAAGAGAAACAAAGATAGAGAGAGAGACTGTAAGAGAAACAGAGATAGAGAGATAGACAGTAAGAGAAACAGAGGTAGAGAGAGGGACAGTAAGATAAACACAGGTAGGGAGAGGGACAGTAATAGAAACAGAGATAGAGAGAGGGGCAGTAAGAGAAACAGAGATAGGGATAGGGACAGTAAGAGATAAAGAGATAGGGAAAGGGACAGTAAGAAAAACAGGCACAGGGAGAGAGACAGTAAGAGAAACAGAGAGAGAGAGCGACAGTAAGAGAAACAGAGGTAGAGAGAGAGACAGTAAGAAAAATAGAGATAGAGAGAGGGACAGTAAGAGACACAGAGTTAGAGAGGGAGACAGAAAGAGAAATAGAGATAGAGAGAGGGACAGTAAGAGAAACAGAGATACAGAGAGCGACAGTAAGAGAAACAGAGAGAGGGAGAGAGACAATAAGAGAAACAGAGATGGAGAGAGAGCCAGTAGGGGAAACAGAGATAGAAAGAAAAACAGTAAGTGAAACAGAGGTAGGGCGAGGGACAGTAAGAGAAACAGAGGTAGAGAGAGAGACAGTAAAAGCAACCGAGGAGGAGAGAGAGACAGTAAGAGAACCAGAGGTAGAGAGAGGTACAGTAAGAGAAACAGAGGTAGAGAGAGAGAGACAGTAAGAGAAACAGAGGTCGAGACAGAGACAGTAAGAGAAAAAGAGGTAGAGAGAGAGACAGTAAGAGAAACAGAGATAGAGAGAGGGACTGTAAGAGAAACAGAGGTAGAGAGAGAGACGGCAAGAAAAGCAGAGATAAAGAGAGAGAGATAGTAAGAGAAACAGAGGTAGAGATAGGGACAGAAAGAGAAACAGGAGTAGAGAGAGAGAAAGTAAAAGAAACAGAGGTTGGGAGAGGGACAGTAAGAGAAACAGAGGTATTGAGAGGGACAGTAAGAGAAAAAGAGGTATTGAGAGGGACAATAAGAGAAACAGAGAAGAGAGAGGGACAGTAAGAGAAACAGAGATAGAGAGAGGGACAGTAAGAGAAACAGAGATAGGGAGAGTGGGACAGTAAGAGAAACAGAGTTCGGGAGAGGGACAGCAAGAGAAAGAGAGGTAGAGAGAGAGAGACAGTAAGAGAAACAGAGGTAGAGAGAGGGAAAGAAAGAGAAACAGAGGTAGAGAGAGAGACAGTAAGAGAAACAGAAGTAGAGAAAAGACAGTAAGAGAAAGAAAGGTAGAGAGAGGGACAGTAAAAGAAACAGAGGTAGAGAGAGGGACAGTAAGAGAAACAGAGGTAGAGAGAGGGACAGTAAGAGAAACCGAGGTAGACAGAGGGACAGTAAAAGAAACAGAGGTAGGAAGAGAGACAGTAAGAGAAACAGAGCTAGAGAAAGGGCAGTAAGAAAAACAGAGGTAGAGAGAGGGACAATAAAAGAAACAGAGGTAGAGAGAGGGACAGTAAGAGAAACAGAGGTAGAGAGAGGGACAGAAAGAGAAACAGAGGTAGAGAGAGAGACAGTAAGAGAAACAGAGGTGGAGAGAGGGACAGTAAGAGAAACAGAGGTAGAGAGTGAGACAGTAAGAGAAACAGAGGTAGAGAGAGAGACAGTAGGGGAAACAGAGGTAGAAAGAGAGACAGTAAGAGAAGCAGAGATAGAGAGAGGGACTGTAAGAGAAACAGAGGAAGAGAGAGAGACAGGAAGAGAAGCAGAGGTAGTGAGAGAGACATTAAGAGAAACAGAGGTAGGGACAGAGACAATAAGAGAAACAGAGGTCGAGAGCGAGAGATAGTAAGAGAAACAGAGGTAGAGAGAGGGACAGGAAGAGAATGAGAGATAGAGAGAGAGACAGTAAGAGAAACAGAGGTAAACAGAGAGAGATAGTAAGAGAAACAGAGGTAGAGAGATGGACAATAAGAGAAAGAGAGATAGAGAGAAGGACAGTAAGAGAAACAGAGGTAGAGAGAGGGACAGAAAGAGAAACAGGGTTTAGAGAGAGAGACAGTAAAAGAAACAGAGGTTGGGAGAGGGACAGTAAGAGAAACAGAGGTAGAGAGTGATAGTAAGAGAAAAAGAGGTATTGAGAGGGACAGTAAGAGAAACAGAGAGAGAGAGAGCGACAGAAAGAGAAAAAGAGATACAGAGAGGGACAGTAAGAGAAACAGAGATAGGGAGAGAGGGATAGTAAGAGAAACAAAGTTAGGGAGAGGGACATTAAGAGAAAGAGAGGTAGAGAGAGAGAGACAGTAAGAGAAACAGAGGTAGAAAGACGGAAAGAAAGAGAAACAGAGGTAGAGAGAGAGACAGTAAGAGAAACAGAGGAAGAGAAAAGACAGTAAGAGAAAGAAAGGTAGAGAGAGGGACATTAAGAGAAACAGAGGTAGAGAGAGGGACAGTATGAGAAACAGAGGTAGAGAGAGGGACAGTAAGAGAAACAGAGGTAGAGAAAGAGACAGTAAGAGAAACAGAGGTAGAGAGAGAGACAGTAAGAAAAATAGAGATAGAGAGAGGGACAGTAAGAGAAACAGAGTTAGAGAGGGAGACAGAAAGAGAAATAGAGATAGAGAGAGGGACAGTAAGAGAAACAGAGATACAGAGAGCGACAGTAAGAGAAACAGAGAGAGGGAGAGAGACAGTAAGAGACACAGAGATGGAGAGAGAGACAGTAGGGGAAACAGAGATAGAAAGAAAAACAGTAAGTGAAACAGAGGTAGGGTGAGGGACAGTAAGAGAAACAGAGGTAGAGAGAGAGACAGTAAAAGCAACCGAGGAGGAGAGAGGGACAGTAAGAGAACCAGAGGTAGAGAGAGGGATAGTAAGAGAAACAGAGGTAGAGAGAGAGAGACAGTAAGAGAAACAGAGGTCGAGACAGAGACAGTAAGAGAAAAAGAGGTAGAGAGAGAGACAGTAAGAGAAACAGAGATAGAGAGAGGGACTGTAAGAGAAACAGAGGTAGAGAGAGAGACGGCAAGAGAAGCAGAGGTAGTGAGAGAGACAGTAAGAGAAACAGAGGTAGGGAGAGGGACAGTAAGAGAAACAGAGGTAGAGAGAGGGACAGTAAGAGAAACAGAGGTAGAGAGAGGGACAGAAAGAGAAACAGAGGTAGAGAGAGAGACAGTAGGGGAAACAGAGGTAGAACGAGAGATAGTAAGAGAAGCAGAGGTAGAGAGAGAGAGATAGTAAGAGAAACAGAGGTAGAGAGAGGGACAGTAAGAGAAAGAGAGATAGAGAGAGAGAGACAGTAAGAGAAACAGAGGTAGTGAGAGAGACAGTAAGAGAAACAGAGGTAGGGAGAGGGAGAGTAAGAGAAACAGAGGTAAAGAGAGAGAGATAGTAAGAGAAACAGAGGTAGAGAGAGGGACAGTAAGAGAAAGAGAGATAGAGAGAAGGACAGTAAGAGAAACAGAGGTAGAGAGAGGGACAGAAAGAGAAACAGGGTTTAGAGAGAGAGACAATAAAAGAAACAGAGGTTGGGAGAGGGACAGTAAGAGAAACAGAGGTAGAGAGTGACAGTAAGAGAAAAAGAGGTATTGAGAGGGACAGTAAGAGAAACAGAGATAGAGAGAGGGACAGAAAGAGAAACAGAGATAGAGAGAGGGACAGTAAGAGAAACAGAGATAGGGAGAGAGGGACAGTAAGAGAAACAGAGTTAGGGAGAGGGACAGTAAGAGAAAGAGAGGTAGAGAGAGAGAGACAGTAAGAGAAACAGAGGTAGAGAGAGGGAAAGAAAGAGAAACTGAGGTAGAGAGAGAGACAGTAAGAGAAACAGAGGTAGAGAAAAGACAGGAAGAGAACGAAATGTAGAGAGAGGGACAGTAAGAGAAACAGAGGTAGAGAGAGGGACAGTAAGAGAAACAGAGGTAGAGAGAGGGACAGTAAGAGAAACAGAGGTAGAGAGAGGGACAGTAAGAGAAACAGAGGTAGAGAGAGGGACAGAAAGAGAAACAGAGGTAGAGAGAGAGACAGTAGGGGAAACAGAGGTAGAACGAGAGATAGTAAGAGAAGCAGAGGTAGAGAGAGAGAGATAGTAAGAGAAACAGAGGTAGAGAGAGGGACAGTAAGAGAAAGAGAGATAGAGAGAGAGAGACAGTAAGAGAAACAGAGGTAGTGAGAGAGACAGTAAGAGAAACAGAGGTAGGGAGAGGGAGAGTAAGAGAAACAGAGGTAAAGAGAGAGAGATAGTAAGAGAAACAGAGGTAGAGAGAGGGACAGTAAGAGAAAGAGAGATAGAGAGAAGGACAGTAAGAGAAACAGAGGTAGAGAGAGGGACAGAAAGAGAAACAGGGTTTAGAGAGAGAGACAATAAAAGAAACAGAGGTTGGGAGAGGGACAGTAAGAGAAACAGAGGTAGAGAGTGACAGTAAGAGAAAAAGAGGTATTGAGAGGGACAGTAAGAGAAACAGAGATAGAGAGAGGGACAGAAAGAGAAACAGAGATAGAGAGAGGGACAGTAAGAGAAACAGAGATAGGGAGAGAGGGACAGTAAGAGAAACAGAGTTAGGGAGAGGGACAGTAAGAGAAAGAGAGGTAGAGAGAGAGAGACAGTAAGAGAAACAGAGGTAGAGAGAGGGAAAGAAAGAGAAACTGAGGTAGAGAGAGAGACAGTAAGAGAAACAGAGGTAGAGAAAAGACAGGAAGAGAACGAAATGTAGAGAGAGGGACAGTAAGAGAAACAGAGGTAGAGAGAGGGACAGTAAGAGAAACAGAGGTAGAGAGAGGGACAGTAAGAGAAACCGAGGTAGACAGAGGGACAGTAAAAGAAACAGAGGTAGGAAGAGAGACAGTAAGAGAAACAGAGGAAGAGAGAGAGACAGTAAGTGAAAAAGAGGTAGAGAGAGAGACAGTAAGAGAAACAGAGATAGAGAGAGAGACAGGAAGAGAAGCAGAGGTAGTGAGAGAGACATTAAGAGAAACAGAGGTAGGGACAGGGACAGTAAGAGAAACAGAGGTAGAGAGAGAGACATAGTAAGAGAAACAGAGGTAGAGAAAGGGACAGTAAGAGAAAGAGAGATAGAGAGTGGGACAGTAAGAGAAACAGAGGTAGAGAGAGGGACAGAAAGAGAAACAGGGGTAGAGAGAGAGACAGTAAAAGAAACAGAGGTTGGGAGAGGGACAGTAAGAGAAACAGAGGTAGAGAGAGAGACAGTAAGAGAAAAAGAGGTATTGAGAGGGACAGTAAGAGAAACAGAGATAGAGAGAGGGACAGTAAGAGAAACATAGATAGAGAGAGGGACAGTAAGAGAAACAGAGGGAGGTTGAGGGACAGAAAGAGAAACTGTGGTAGAGAGACAGACAGTAAGAGAAACAGAGGTAGGGACAGGGAGAGTAAGAGAAACAGACACAGAGATACAGTAAGAGAAACAGAGATAGGGAGAGAGGGACTGTAAGAGAAACAGAGTTAGGGAGAGGGACAATAAGAGAAACAGAGAGAGAGAGAGAGACAGTAAGAGAAAGAAAGGTAGAGAGAGGGACAGTAAGAGAAACAGAGGTAGAGAGAGGGACATTAAGAGAAACAGATGTAGAGAGAGGGACAGTAAGAGAAACTGAGGTAGACAGAGGGACAGTAACAGAAACAGAGGTAGGAAGAGAGACAGTAAGAGAAACAGAGGTAGAGAAAGGGACAGTAAGAGAAACAGAGGAAGAGAGAGGGACAGTAAGAGAAACAGAGGTAGAGAGAGGGACAGTAAGAGAAACAGAGGTAGAGAGAGGGACAGAAAGAGAAACAGAGGTAGAGAGAGAGACAGTAAGAGAAACAGAGGTGGAGAGAGGACCAGTAAGAGAAACAGAGGTAGTGAGAGAGACAGTATGAGAAACAGAGATAGAGAGAGAGACAGTAAGAGAAACAGAGATAGAGAGAGAGACAGTAGGGGAAACAGAGATAGAAAGAGAGGCAGTAAGTGAAACAGAGGTAGGATGAGGGACAGTAAGAGAAACAGAGGTAGAGAGAGAGAGACAGTAAGAGAAACAGAGGTAGAGAGAGAGACAGTAAGAGAAAAAGAGGTAGAGAGAGAAACAGTAAGAGAAACAGAGATAGAGAGAGGGACTGTAAGAGAAACAGAGGTAGAGAGAGAGATAGCAAGAGAAGCAGAGGTAGTGAGAGAGACAGTAAGAGAAACAGAGGTAGGGAGAGGGACAGTAAGAGAAACAGAGGTAGAGAGATAGAGATAGTAAGAGAAACAGAGGTAGAGAGAGGGACAGTAAGAGAAAGAGAGATAGAGAGAGGGACAGTAAGAGAAACAGAGATAGAGAAACGGACAGAAAGAGAATCAGGGGTAGAGAGAGAGACAGTAAAAGAAACAGAGGTTGGGAGAGGTACAGAAAGAGAAACAGAGGTAGAGAGAGAGACAGTAAGAGAAAAAGAGGTATTGAGAGGGACAGTAAGAGAAACAGAGATAGAGAGAGGGACAGTAAGAGAAACAGATATAGAGAGAGGGACAGTAAAAGAAACAGAGGTTGGGACAGGGACAGTAAGAGAAACAGACACAGAGTGACAGTATGAGAAACAGAGATAGGGAGAGAGGGACAATAAGAGAAACAGAGATAGGGAAAGGGACAGTAAGAGAAACAGAGGTAGAGAGAGAGACAGTAATAGAAACAGAGGTAGAGAGAGGGACAGTTAGTGAAACAGAGATAGAGAGAGGGACAGTAAGAGAAACAGAGGTAGAGAGAGGGAAAGAAAGAGAAACAGAGGTAGAGAGAGAGACAGTAAGAGAAATAGAGGTAGAGAAAAGACAGTAAGAGAAAGAATGGTAGGGAGAGGGACAGTAAGAGAAACATTGGTAGAGAGAGGGACAGTAAAAGAAACAGAGATAGAGAGACAGTAAGTGAAACAGAGGTAGAGAGTGGGACAGTGAAAGAAACAGAGGTAGAGAGAGAGACAGTAAGTGAAACAGAAGTATGGAGAGTGACAGTATGAGAAACAGAGGTAGAGAGATGGACAGTAAGAGAAACAGAGATAGAGAGAGAGACAGTAAGAGAAACAGAGGTAGAAAGAGAGATAGTAAATGAAACAGAGATAGAGAGAGAGACAGTAAGTGAAACAGAAGTAGGGAGAGTGACAGTATGAGAAACAGAGGTAGAGAGAGAGACAGTAATAGAAACAGAGGCAGAGAGAGAGACAATAAGAGAAACAGAGGTTGAGAGAGGGACAGTAAGAGAAACAGAGGTAGAGAGAGAGAGACAGTAAGAGAAACAGAGGTAGAGAGCGAGACAGTAATAGAAACAGAGGTAGAGAGAGGGACAGTAAGATAAAGAGAGATAGAGAGGGGGACAGTAAGAGAAACAGAGATTGAGAGAGGGACAGAAAGAGGAACAGAGGTAGAGAGAGAGACAGTAAGAGAAACAGAGGTAGAGAGAGGGACAGTAAGAGAAAAAGAGATAGATAGAGGGATAGTATGAGAAACAGAGGTAGAGAGAGAGACAGTAAGAGAAACAGAGGTAGGGAGAGGGACAGTAAGAGAAACAGAGGTAGAGAGAGAGACAGTAAGAGAAGCAGAGGTAGAGAGAGAGACAGTAAGAGAAACAGAGGTAGAGAGAGAGACAGTATGAGAAACAAAGGTAGAGAGAGAGGGATGAAGAGAAACAGAGATAGGGTGAGAGGGAGTAAGAGAAACAGAGATAGGGAGAGAGAGAATAAGAGAAACAAAGATAGGGAGTGAGGGAGGAAGAGAAACAGAGATAGAGAGAGGGACAGTAAGAGAAACAGAGGTAGAGAGAGGGACAGTAAGAGAAACTGAGATAGAGAGAGAGACAGTAGGGGAATCAGAGATAGATAGAGAGACAGTAAGTGAAACAGAGGTAGAGAGAGAGACAGTAAGAGAAACAGAGGTAAAGAGAGAGACAGTAAGAGAAACCGAGGAGGAGAGAGGGACAGTAAGAGAAACAGAGATAGGGAGAGGGACAGTAAGAGAAACAGAGGTAGGGAGAGGGACAGTAAGAGAAACAGATGTAGAGAGAGAAACAGTAAGAGAAACAGAGGTAGACAGAAAGACAGTAAGAGAAACAGAGGTAGACAGAGAGGGACAGTAAGAGAAACAGAGGTGGAGAGACAGTATGAGAAACAGAGGTAGAGAGAGAGACAGTAAGAGAAACAAAGGTAGTGAGAGACACATTAAGAGAAGCTGAGATAGAGAGAGAGACAGTAAGAGAAACAGAGGTAGAGAGAGAAACAGTAAGAGAAACAGAGATAGAGAGAGAGACAGTAGGGGAAACAGAGATAGAAAGAGAGACAGTAAGATAAACAGAGGTAGAGAGAGACACAGAAAGAGAAACAGGTAGAGAAAGGGACAGTAAGAGAAACAGAGATAGAGAGAGGGATAGTAAGAGAAACAGAGGTAGAGAGAGAGACAGAAAGAGAAACAGAGGTAGAGAGTGGGACAGTAAGAGAAACAGAGGTAGTGAGAGGGACATTAAGGGAAACAGAGGTAGAGAGAGGGACAGTAAGAGAAACAGAGGTAGAGAGAGAGACAGTAAGAGAAACAGAGGTACAGAGAAAGATAGTAAGAGAAACAGAGGTAGAGAGAGACAGTAAGAGAAACAGAGGTAGAGAGAGGGACAGTAAGAGAAACAGCGATAGAGAGAGAGACAGTAAGAGAAACAGATATGAAAGTGGGACAGTAAAAATAACAGAGATAGAGAGACAGTAAGAGAAACAGAGGTAGAGAGAGAGACAGTAAGAGAAATGAGGTAGATAGAGAGACAGTAAGAGAAACAGAGATAGAGAGAGGGACTGTAAGAGAAAGAGAGGTAGAGAGAGAGACAGCAAGAGAAGCAGAGGTAGTGAGAGAGAGAGTAAGAGAAACAGAGGTAGGGAGAGGGACAGTAAGAGAAACAGAGGTAGAGAGAGAGACAGTAAGAGAAACAGAGGTAGTGAGAGAGACAGTAAGAGAAATAGAGGTAGAGAGAGATAGCAAGAGAAACAGAGGTAGAGAGAGGGACAGTACGAGAAAGAGAGATAGAGAGAGGGACAGTAAGAGAAACCGTGGTAGAGAGAGAGACAGAAAGAGAAACAGGGGTAGAGAGAGAGACAGTAATAGAAGCAGAGGTTGGGAGAGGGACAGTACGGGAAACAGAGGTAGAGAAAGGGACAGTGAGAGAAACAGAGATAGAGAAAGGGACAGTAAGAGAAACAGAGGTAGGTTGAGGCACAATAAGAGAAACTGAGGTAGATAGAGAGACAGTGAGAGAAACAGAGGTAGGGACAGGGACATAACAGAAACACAGACAGAGACAGACAGTAAGAGAAACAGACACAGAGAGACAGTAAGAGAAACAGAGATAGGGAGAGAGGTACAGTAAGAGAAACAGAGATAGGGAGAGGGACAGTAAGAGAAACAGAGGTAGGGAGAGGGACAGTAAGAGAAACAGATGTAGAGAGAGAAACAGTAAGAGAAACAGAGGTAGACAGAAAGACAGTAAGAGAAACAGAGGTAGACAGAGAGGGACAGTAAGAGAAACAGAGGTAGAGAGACAGTATGAGAAACAGAGGTAGAGAGAGAGACAGTAAGAGAAACAAAGGTAGTGAGAGACACATTAAGAGAAGCAGAGATAGAGAGAGAGACAGTAAGAGAAACAGAGGTAGAGAGAGAAACAGTAAGAGAAACAGAGATAGAGAGAGAGACAGTAGGGGAAACAGAGATAGAAAGAGAGACAGTAAGATAAACAGAGGTAGAGAGAGACACAGAAAGAGAAACAGGTAGAGAAAGGGACAGTAAGAGAAACAGAGATAGAGAGAGTGATAGTAAGAGAAACAGAGGTAGAGAGAGGGACAGTAAGAGAAACAGAGGTAGAGAGAGAGACAGTAAGAGAAACAGAGGTACAGAGAAAGATAGTAAGATAAACAGAGGTAGAGAGAGAGACAGTAAGAGAAACAGAGGTAGAGAGAGGGACAGTAAGAGAAACAGCGATAGAGAGAGAGACAGTAAGAGAAACAGATATGAGAGTGGGACAGTAAAAATAACAGAGATAGAGAGACAGTAAGAGAAACAGAGGTAGAGAGAGGGACAGTAAAAGAAGCAGAGGTAGAGAGAGGGACAGAAAGTGAAACAGAGATAGAGAGAGAGGCAGCATGAGAAACAGAGATAGGGTGAGAGGGAGTAAGAGAAACAGAGATAGGGAGAGAGAGATTAAGAGAAACAGAGATAGGGAGTGAGGGAGTAAGAGAAACAGAGATAGAGAGAGGGACAGTAAGAGAAATAGAGGTAGAGAGAGGGACAGTAAGAGAAACAGAGATAGAGAGAGAGAATGTAAGAGAAACAGAGATAGAGTGAGAGACATTAGGGGAAACAGAGATAGAAAGAGAGACAGTAAGTGAAACAGAGGAAGGGAGAGGGACAGTAAGATATACAGAGGTAGAGAGAGATACAGTAAGAGAAACAGAGTTAGAGAGACAGACAGTAAGAGAAATCGAGGAGGAGAGAGGGACAGTAAGAGAAACAGAGGTAGAGAGAGGGACAGTAAGAGAAACAGAGGTAGAGAGAGGGACAGTATGAGAAACAGAGGTAGAGAGAGAGAGACAGTAAGAGAAACAGAGGTAGAAAGAGAGACAGTAAGGGAAAAAGAGGTAGAGAGAGAGACAGTAAGAGAAACAGAGATAGAGAGAGGGACTGTAAGAGAAACAGAGGTAGGGAGAGGGACAGTAAGAGAAACAGATGTAGAGAGAGAGACAGTAAGAGAAACAGAGGTAGAGAGAGAGACAGTAAGAGAAACAGAGGTAGACTGAGAGACAGTAAGAGAAACAGAGGTAGAGAGAGGGACAGTAAGAGAAACTGAGGTAGAGAAAGAAAGTAAGAGAAACAGAGGATGAGAGAGAGACAGTAAGTGAAACAAAGGTAGAGAGAAGGACATTAAGAGAAGCAGAGATAGAGAGAGAGACAGTAAGAGAAACAGAGGTAGAGAGAGAGACAGTATGAGAAACAGAGTTACAAAGAGAGACAGTAAGAGAAACAGAGATAGAGAGAGAGGCAGTAAGAGAAACAGAGATAGAGAGAGGTGCAGTAAGAGAAACAGAGGTAGAGAGAGAGACAGTAAGAGAAACAGAGGTAGAGAGAGGGACAGGAAGAGAAACAGAGATAGAGAGAGAGAAAGTAAGAGAAACAGAGGTAGACAGAGGGATCAGTAAAAATAACAGAGATAGAGAGACAGTAAGAGAAACAGAGGTAGAGAGCGGGACAGTAAAATAAACAGAGGTAGAGAGAGGGACAGCAAGAGAAACAGAGATAGAGAGAGAGGCAGTAAGAGAAACAGACATAGAGAGAGGTACAGTAAGAGAAACAGAGGTAGAGAGAGAGACAGTAAGAGAATTAAAGGTCGAGAGAGGGGTATTAAGAGAAACAGAGATAGGGAGAGAGGGAGATAGAGAAACAGAGTTAGGGAGAGAGGGAGTAAGAGAAACAGAGGTAGAGAGAGGAACAGTGAGAGAAACAGAGGTAGAGAGAGGAACAGTGAGAGAAACAGAGGTAGAGAGATAGACAGTAAGAGAAACAGAGGTAGAGAGAGAGACTGTATGAGAAACAGAGATGGAGAGAGAGACAGTAAGAGAAACAGTGATAGAGAAAGAGACAGTAAATGACACAGAGATAGAAAGAGAGACAGTAAGTGAAACAGAGGTAGGGAGAGGGACAGTATGAGAAACAGAGGTAGCGAGAGGGACAGTAAGAGAAACAGAGGTAGAGAGAGAGAGACAGTAAGAGAAACAGAGGTAGAGAGAGAGACAGTAATAGAAACAGAGGTAGAGAGAGGGACAGTAAGAGAAACAAAGATAGAGAGAGAGACAGCAAGAGAAACAGATAGAGAGATAAACAGTAAGAGAAACAGAGGTAGAGAGAGGGACAGTAAGATAAACAGAGATAGAGAGAGAAAGTAATAGAAACAGAGGTAGGGAGAGGGACAGTAAGAGAAACAGAGGTTGAGAGAGGGACAGTAAGAGAAACAGAGGTAGGGAGAGGGACAGTAAGAGTAACAGAGATAGAGAGAGAGATAGTAAGAGAAACAGAGAGAGGGAGAGGGATTGTAAGAGAAACAAAGGTGGAGAGAAAGAGAGTAAGAGAAACAGAGGTAGAGAGACATTCAGTAAGAGAAACAGAGGTAGAGAGAAAGACAGTAAGAGAAACAGAGTTATTGAGAGGGACAGTAAGGGAAACAGAGGTATGGAGAAAGACAATAAGCGAAACTGAAGTAGAGAGAGAGACAGTAAGAGATACAGAGATAGGGAGAGAGAGACAGTAAGAGAAACAGAGGTAGGGAGAAGGACAGTACGAGAAACAGAGCTAGAGAGAGGGACAGTAAGAGAAACAGAGGTAGAGAGAGGGACAGCAAGAGAAACTGAGATAGGGAGAGAGGGAGTAAGAGAAACAGAGATAGGGAGAGAGGGGGTACGAGAATCAAAGATAAATAGAGCGACAGTAAGAGAAACAGAGGTAGAGAGAGGGATTAAGAGAAACAAATATAGTGACAGAGGGACAGTAAAAGAAATAGAAGTAGAGAGTGACAGTAAGAGACACAGAGGTAGAGAGAGAGACAGTAAGAGAAACCGATAGAGAGAGGGACAGTAAGAGAAACATAGGTATGGAGAGGGTCAGTACGAGAAACAGAGATAGAGTGAGGCATAGTAATAGAAACAGAGGTAGAGAGCGGGACAGTAAGAGAAACATATGTAGAGAGAAGACAGTAAGAGAAACAGAGGTAGAGAGAGGGACAGTAAGAGAAAGAAAGATAGAGAGAGGGAGAGTAAGAGAAACAGAGGTAGAGAGAGAGACAGTAAGAGAAACAGAGGTAGAGAGAGGGAAAGTAAGATAAACAGAGGTAGAGAGAGACACAGAAAGAGAAACAGGTAGAGAAAGGGACAGTAAGAGAAACAGAGATAGAGAGAGAGGCAGTAAGAGAAACAGAGATAAAGAGAGGTACAGTAAGAGAAACAGAGGTAGAGAGAGGGACAGTAAGAGAAACAGAGATAGAGAGAGAGACAGTAAGAGAAACAGAGGTAGAGAGAGGGATCAGTAAAAATAACAGAGATAGAGAGACAGTAAGAGAAACAGAGGTAGAGAGAGGGACAGTAAAAGAAACAGAGGTAGAGAGAGGGACAGTAAGAGAAACAGAGATAGAGTGAGAGACAGTAAGAGAAACAGAGGTAGAGAGAGAGGGAGTAAGAGAAACAGAGGTAGAGAGAGAGACAGTAAGAGAATTAAAGGTCGAGACAGGGGTATTAAGAGAAACAGAGATAGGGAGAGAGGGAGATAGAGAAAAAGAGTTAGGGAGAGAGGGAGTAAGAGAAACAGAGATAGGGTGATAGGGAGTAAGAGAAACAGAGATAGGGAGAGAGAGATGAAGAGAAACAGAGATAGGGAGTAAGAGAAACAGAGATAGAGAGAGGGACAGTAAGAGAAACAGAGGTAGAGAGAGGGACAGTAAGAGAAACAGAGGTAGAGAGAGTGACAGTATGAGAAACAGAGATAGAGAGAGAGAAAGTAAGAGAAACAGAGATAGAGTGAGAGACAGAAGGGTAAACAGAGATAGAAAGAGAGACAGTAAGTGAAACAGAGGAAGGGAGAGGGAGAGTAAGAGAAACAGAGTTAGAGAGAGAGACAGTAAGAGAAATCGAGGAGGAGAGAGGGACAGTAAGAGAAACAGAGGTAGAGAGAGGGACAGTAAGAGAAACAGAGGTAGAGAGAGAGAGACAGTAAGAGAAACAGAGGTAGAAAGAGAGACAGTAAGGGAAAAAGAGGTAGAGAGAGAGACAGTAAGAGAAACAGAGATAGAGAGAGGGACTGTAAGAGAAACAGAGGTAGAGAGAGAGACAGCAAGAGAAGCAGAGGTAGTGAGAGAGACAGGAAGAGAAACAGAGTTAGAGATGGGACAGAAAGAGAAACAGGGGTACAGAGTGAGACAGTAAGAGAAACAGAATTAGGTTGAGGGACAGTAAGAGCAACAGAGGTAGAGAGAGAGACAGTAAGGGAAACAGAGGTAGGGACAGGGACAGTAAGAGAAACAGAGACAGAGAGAGACAGTAAGAGAAACAGACACAGAGAGACAGTATGAGAAACAGAGATAGGGAGAGATGGACAGTAAGAGAAACATAGATAGGGAGAGGGACATTAAGAAAAACAGCTAGAGAGAGGGACAGTAAGAGAAACAGACATAGGGAGAGGGTCAGTAGGAGAAACAGAGATAGAGAGAGAGAAAGTAAGAGAAACAGAGATAGGGTGAGGGACAGAACGAGCTACAGAGATAGAGAGAGAGACAGAAAGAGAAACGGAGATAGAGAGAGAAACAATAAGACAAACAGAGGTAGAGAGAGAGACATTAAGAGGAACAGAGAGAGGGAAAGGGAGAGTAAGAGAATCAGAGGTAGAGAGAGGGACAGTAAGATATACAGAGATAGGGAGAGGGACATTAAGATAAACAGAGGTAGAGAAAGAAAGTAAGAGAATCAGAGGAGAAGAGAGAGACAGTAAGTGAAACAAAGGTAGAGAGAGGGACATTAAGAGAAGCAGAGATAGAGAGAGAGACAGTAAGAGAAACAGAGGTAGAGAGAGAGACAGTAAGAGAATCAGAGTTACAAAGACAGTCAGTAAGAGAAACAGAGATAGAGAGGCAGTAAGAGAAACAGAGATAGAGAGAGGGACAGAACGAGAAACAGAGATAGAGAGAGAGAAAGTAAGAGAAACAGAGGTAGAGAGAGGGATCAGTAAAAATAACAGAGATAGAGAGACAGTAAGAGAAACAGAGGTAGAGAGAGGGACAGTAAAAGAAACAGAGGTAGAGAGAGGGACAGTAAGAGATACAGAGATAGAGAGAGAGGCAGTAAGAGAAACAGAGATAGAGAGAGGTACAGTAAGAGAAACAGAGGTAGAGAGAGAGACAGTAAGAGAATTAAAGGTCGAGAGAGGGTTATTAAGAGAAACAGAGATAGGGAGAGAGGGAGATAGAGAAACAGAGTTAGGGAGAGAGGGAGTAAGAGAAACAGATATAGGGAGAGAGGGAGTAAGAGAAACAGAGATAGAGAGAGGGACAGTAAGAGAAACAGAGGTAGAGAGATGGACAGTAAGAGAAACAGAGGTAGAGAGAGAGACAGTATGAGAAACAGAGATGGAGAGAGAGACAGTAAGAGAAACAGAGATAGAGAAAGAGACAGTAAATGACACAGAGATAGAAAGAGAGACAGTAAGTGAAACAGAGGTAGGGAGAGGGACAGTATGAGAAACAGAGGTAGCGAAAGGGACAGTAAGAGAAACAGAGGAAGAGAGAGAGAGACAGTAAGAGAAACAGAGGTAGAGAGAGAGACAGTAATAGAAACAGAGGTAGAGAGAGGGACAGTAAGAGAAACAAAGATAGAGAGAGAGACAGTAAGAGAAACAGATAGAGAGATAGACAGTAAGAGAAACAGAGGTAGAGAGAGGGACAGTAAGAGAAACAGAGATAGAGAGAGAGACAGGATAGAGAAACAGAGGTAGGGAGAGCGACAGTAAGAGATACAGAGATAGAAAGAGGGACAGTAAGAGAAACAGAGATTGAGAGAGGGACAGTAAGAGAAACAGAGGTAGAGAGAGGGACAGTATGAGAAACAGAGATAGAGAGAGAGACAGTAAGAGAAACAGAGGTAAAGATGGAGAGACAGTTAGAGAATCAGAGGTAGCGAGATAGACAGCAAGAGAAACAGAGGTAGAGAGAGGGACAGTAAGGGAAACAGAGGTAGAGAGAGGGACAGTAAGAGAAACAGAGAGAGAGAGAGGGACAGTAAGAGAAACAGAGGTAGGGAAAGGGTCAGTAAGAGAAACAGAGAAAGAGAAAAAGACAGCAAGGGAAACAGAGGTAGATTGAGATTGACAGTAAGAGAAAAAGTGGGAGAGGGACAGTAAGAGAAACAGAGGTAGAGAGAGGAACAGTGAGAGAAACAGAGGTAGAGAGATAGACAGTAAGAGAAACAGAGGTAGAGAGAGAGACAGTATGAGAAACAGAGATGGAGAGAGAGACAGTAAGAGAAACAGTGATAGAGAAAGAGACAGTAAATGACACAGAGATAGAAAGAGAGACAGTAAGTGAAACAGAGGTAGGGAGAGGGACAGTATGAGAAACAGAGGTAGCGAAAGGGACAGTAAGAGAAACAGAGGTAGAGAGAGAGAGACAGTAAGAGAAACAGAGGTAGAGAGAGAGACAGAAATAGAAACAGAGGTAGAGAGAGGGACAGTAAGAGAAACAAAGATAGAGAGAGAGACAGTAAGAGAAACAGAGGTATAGAGAGGTACAGTAAGAGAAACAGAGGTATAGAGAGGGACATTAAGAGGTGCAGAGGGAGGGAGAGGGACAGTAATAGAAACAGAGGTAGAGAGAGAGGGAGTAAGAGAAACAGAGATAGGGAGAGGGACAGTAAGAGAAACAGAGGTAGAGAGGGGGACAGTAAGAGAAACAGAGGTAGGGAGAGGCACACGAAGAGACACAAAGTTAGGGAGAGGGGCAGTAAGAGAAACAGAGGTAGAGAGAGGGACAGTAAGAGAAACATTGAGAGGCAGAGGGACAGTAAGTGAAACAGAGGTAGAGAGAGGGACAGAAAGAGAAATAGAGACGGGGAGAGACAGTGAGAGAAACAGATGTACACAGAGTGACAGTAAGAGAAACAGAGGTAGAGAGAGCGACAGTAAGAGAAACTGAGGTAGAGAGAGGGTCAGTAAGAGAAGCAGAGGTAGAGGGAGTGACAGTATGAGAAACAGAGATAGGGAGAGGGACAGTAAGAAAAACAGAGGTATGGAGAGGGACAGTAAGAGAAACAGAGGTAGGGAGAGGGACAGTAATAGAAACAGAGGTAGAGAGAGATGGAGTAAGAGAAACAGAGATAGGGAGAGGGACATTACGAGAAACAGAGGTAGAGAGAGAGGGAGTAAGAGAAACAGAAATCGCGAGAGGGACAGTCAGAGAAACAGAAGTAGAGAGAGAGGGAGTAAGAGAAACAGAGCTAGGGAGATGGACAGTAAGAGAAACAGAAGTAGAGAGAATGACAGTAAGAGAAACACATACAGCAAGAGAAACAAGGTAGAGAGAGAGGGACAGTAAGAGAAACAGATGTAGAGAGAGGGACAGTAAGAGAAACAGAGGTAGAGAGACAGTAAGAGAAACAGATGTAGAGAGAGAGACAGTAAGAGAGACAGAGATAAGGAGAGGGAGAGTAAGAGAAACAGAGATAGAGAGAAAGACAGTAAGAGAATCAGAGGTAGAAAGAGAGACAGTAAGAGAAACAGACATAGAGAGAGACAGTAAGAGAAACAGAGGTAGAGAGGGGGACAGTAAGAGAAACAGAGGTAGGGAGAGGGACACGAAGAGAAACAAAGTTAGGGAGAGGGGCAGTAAGAGAAACACAGGTAGAGAGAGGGACAGTAAGAGAAACATTGAGAGGGAGAGGGACAGTAAGTGAAACAGAGGTAGAGAGAGGGACAGTAAGAGAAACAGAGACGGGGAGAGACAGTGAGAGAAACAGATGTACACAGAGTGACAGTAAGAGAAACAGAGATAGAGAGAGAGACAGTAAAAGAAACAGAGTTAGAGAGAGAGACAGTAAGAGAAACAGATAGGGAGAGGGACAGTAAGAGAAACAGAGAGAGGGATAGAGACAGTAAGAGAAACAGAGATAGAGAGGGGAACAATAAGAGAAACGGTGAGAGGGAGAGAGACCGTAAGAGAAACAGAGGTAGAGAGAGGGCCTGTAAGAGATACAGAGTTAGAAAGAGGGACAGTAAGAGAAACAGAGGTAGGGAGAGTGACAGTAAGAGCAACAGAGGCAGACAGAGAGACAGTAAGAGAAACAGAGGTAGGGAGAGGGACAGTAAGAGAAACAGAGATAGAGAAAGGGACAGTAAGAGAAACAGAGGTAGGGAGAGGGACAGTAAGAGAAACAGAGGTAGAGGGAGAGACATTAAGAGAAACAGAGATAGGGACAGGGAAAGTAAGAGAAACAGAGATAGGGAGAGGGACAGTAAGAGAAACAGAGGTAGAGTGAGAGACAGTAAGAGAAACAGAGTTAGGGAGAGGGACAGTAAGAGAAACAGCGGTAGAGAGAGGGTCAGTAAGAGAAACAGAGAGAGGTAGAGGGACAATAAGAGAAACAGAGGTAGGGAGAGGGGCAGTAAGAGAAACAGAGATAGAAAGAAGGACAGTAAGAGAAACAGAGTTAGGGAGAGGGACAGTAAGAGAAACAGAGGTAGAGAGAGGGACAGTAAGAGAAACAGAGATAGAGAGAGGGACAGTAAGAGAAACAGAGGTGGGGAGAGGGACAGTAAGAGAAACAGAGGTAGAGAGAGGGACAGTAAGTGAAACAGAGGTAGGGAGAGGTACAGTAAGAGAAACAGTGAGAGGGAGAGGGACAGTGCGAGAAACAGAGGTAGGGAGAGGGACAGAATGAGAAACAGAGACGGGGAGAGACAGTTAGAGAAACAGATGTAGAGAGAGGGACAGTAAGAAAAACAGGTGGAGAGAGTGACAGTAAGAAAAACAGAGATAGAGAGAGACAGTAAGAGAAACAGAGGTAGAGAGAGAGACATTTAGAGAAACAGAGATAGGGAGAGGGACAGTATGAGACACAAAGGTAGAGAGAGAGACAGTAAGAGAAACAGAGATAGGGAGAAGGACAGTAAGAGAAACAGAGATAGAGAGAGGGACAGTAAGAGAAACAGAGATAGGGGGAGGGACAGTAAGAGAAACAGAGGTAGAGAGAGAGACAGTAAGAGAAACACAGGTAGAGAGAGGGACAGTAAGAGAAACAGAGATAGAGCAGGAGGCAGTAAGAGACAGAGGTAGAGAGAGAGACAGCCTGAGAAACAGAGATAGGGAGAGGGACAGTAAGAGAAACAGAGATAGAGAGAGAGACAGTAAGAGAAAAAGAGGTTGAGAGATGGACATTAAGAGAAACAGAGATAGAGAGAGGGACAGTAAATGAAACAGAGATAGAGAGAGAGAGACAGTAAGAGAAACATAGGTAGAGAAAGAGACATTAATAGAAACAGAGATACGGAGAGGGACAGTGGTATAAACAGAGGTAGAGAGAGAGACAGTAAGAGAAACAGAGATAGGCACGTGGACAGTAAGAGAAAAAGTGATAGAGAGAGGGACAATCAGAGAAACAGAGGTAGGGAGAGAGGGACAGTAAGAGAAACAGAGATAGGGAGAGGGACAGTATGAGAAACAGAGGTAGAGAGAGGGACAGTAAGGGAAACAGAGATAGAGAGAGAGACAGTAAGAGAAACAGAGATAGAGAGAGGGACAGTAAGAGAAACAGAGGTAGGGAGAGGGAAAGTAAGAGAAACAGAGAAATGGAGAGGGTCAGTAAGAAAAACAGAGATAGAGAGAGGGACAGTAAGAGAAACAGAGGTAGGGAAAGGGTCAGTAAGAGTAAGAGAGAAAGAGAGAGGGACAGTAAGATAAACAGAGGTATATTGAGATTGTCAGTATGAGAAACAGAGGTAGGCAGAGGGACAGTAAGAGAAACAGTGGAAGACAGAGGGACAGTAAGAGAAAGAGAGGTAGAGAGTGAGACAGTAAGAGAAACAGAGATAGGGAGAGGGACAGTAAGAGAAACAGAGGTAGAGAGAGGGACAGTAAGAGAAACAGAGATAGAGAGAGGGACAGTAAGAGAAACAGAGGTAGAGAGAGATAGACAGTAAGAGAAACAGAGGTAGAGAGACAGTAAGAGAAACAGAAGTAGAGAAGGGACATTAAGAGAAACAGAGGTAGGGAGAGGAGCAGTATGAGAAACAGAGATAGAGAGAGGGACAGTAAGTGAAACAGAGCTAGGGAGTGGGACAGTAAGAGAAACAGAGGTAGAGAGAGACACCATAAGAGAAACATAGGTAGAGAGAGAGACAGTAAGAGAAACAGAGATAGAGAGAGGGACAGTAAGTAAAACTGATATAGGTAGAGGGACAGTAAGAGAAACAGAGGTAGAGAGAGAGAGACAGTAAGTGAAACAGAGATAGAGAGAGGGACAGTAAGAGAAACAGGGATAGAGAGAGGGACCGTAAGAGAATCAGAGATAGAGAGAGCGACAGTCAGAGAAACAGAGATACGGAGAGGGACAGTAAGAGAAACAGAGATGGAGAGATGGAAAGTAAGTTAAACAGCGATAGGGAGAGGGACAGTAAGAGAAACAGAGGTAGAGAGAGAGAAAGTTAGAGAAACAGAGGTAGAGAGAGGGACTGTAAGATAAACAGAGGTAGAGCGAGAGACAGTAAGAGAAACAGAGAGAGGGAGAGGGACAATATGAGCAAGAGTGTTAGAGAGAGAGACAGTAAGAGAAACAGAGATAGGGAGAGCGACAGTAAGAGATACAGATATAGAAAGAGGGACAGTAAGAGAAACAGAGATTGAGAGAGGGACAGTAAGAGAAACAGAGGTAGAGAGAGGGACAGTATGAGGAACAGAGATAGAGAGAGAGACAGTAAGAGAAACAGAGGTAAAGACGGAGAGACAGTAAGAGAATCAGAGGTAGCGAGATAGACAGCAAGAGAAACAGAGGTAGAGAGAGGGACAAAAAGGGAAACAGAGGTAGAGAGAGGGACAGTAAGAGAAACAGAGATGGAGAGATGGACAGTAAGTTAAACAGCGATAGGGAGAGGGACAGTAAGTTAAACAGCGATAGGGAGAGGGACAGTAAGAGAAACAGAGGTAGAGAGAGAGAAAGTTAGAGAAACAGAGGTAGAGAGAGGGACTGTAAGAGAAACAGAGGTAGGGAAAGGGTCAGTAAGAGAAACAGAGAAAGAGAAAGGGACAGCAAGAGAAACAGAGGTAGATTGAGATTGACAGTAAGAGAAAAAGTGGAAGAGAGAGGGACAGTAAGAGAAACAGAGGTAGAGAGAGGGACAGTGAGAGAAACAGAGGTAGAGAGATAGACAGAAAGAGAAACAGAGGTAGAGAGAGGGACAGTAGGAGAAACAGAGGTGGACGGAGGGACAATAAGAGAAACAGAGAGAGGGAGAGGGACAGTAAGAGAAACAGAAATAGAGATAGGGACAGTAAGAGAAACAGAGGTAGAGAGAGGTACAGTAAGAGAAACAGAGGTATAGGGAGGGACATTAAGAGGTGCAGAGGTAGACAGAGGGACATTAAGAGAAACAGAGATAGGGAGTGGGACAGTAAGAGAAACAGAAGTAGGGAGAGGGACAGGATGAGAATCAGAGATAGAGAGAGAGACAGTAAGAGAAACAGAGATAGGGAGAGGGACAGTAAGAGAAACAGAGATAGGGAGAGGCACAGTAAGAGACACAGAGGTAGGGAGAGATACAGTAAGAGAAACAGAGGTAGAGAGAGGGACAGTAAGAGAAACAGATAGGGAGAGGGACAGTAAGAGAAACAGAGGTAGAGAGAGAGACATTAAGAGAAACTAAGGTAGAGAGAGAGACAGTAAGTGAAACAGAGATAGAGAGAGGGACAGTTAGAGAAACAGAGGTAGAGAGAGGGACTGTCAGAGAAACAAAGGTCGAGAGAGGGACAGTAAGAGAAACAGAGATATGGAGATGGACAGTAAGAGAAACAGTGATCGAGAGAGCGACAGTAAGAGAAACAGAGATAGAGAGAGGGACAGTAAGAGAAACAGAGGTAGAGAGAGATAGACAGTAAGAAAAACAGAGGTAGAGAGAGGGACAGTAAGAGAAACAGAGGTAGAGAGAGGGACAGTAAGAGAAACAGAGATAGGGAGAGGGACCGTAAGAGTATCAGAGGTAGGGAGAGGGACAGTAAGAGAAACAGAGATAGGGAGAGGCACAGTAAGAGAAACAGAGGTAGAGGGAGAGACATTAAGAGAAACAGAGATAGGGACAGGGAAAGTAAGAGAAACAGAGATAGGGAGAGGGACAGTAAGAGAAACAGAGGTAGAGTGAGAGACAGTAAGAGAAACAGAGGTAGGGAGAGGGACAGTAAGAGAAACAGCGGTAGAGAGAGGGTCAGTAAGAGAAACAGAGAGAGGTAGAGGGACAATAAGAGAAACAGAGGTAGGGTGAGGGGCAGTAAGAGAAACAGAGATAGAGAAAGAGACAGTAAATGACACAGAGATAGAAAGAGAGACAGTAAGTGAAACAGAGGTAGGGAGAGGGACAGTATGAGAAACAGAGGTAGCGAAAGGGACAGTAAGAGAAACAGAGGAAGAGAGAGAGAGACAGTAAGAGAAACAGAGGTAGAGAGAGAGACAGTAATAGAAACAGAGGTAGAGAGAGGGACAGTAAGAGAAACAAAGATAGAGAGAGAGACAGTAAGAGAAACAGATAGAGAGATAGACAGTAAGAGAAACAGAGGTAGAGAGAGGGACAGTAAGAGAAACAGAGATAGAGAGAGAGACAGGATAGAGAAACAGAGGTAGGGAGAGCGACAGTAAGAGATACAGAGATAGAAAGAGGGACAGTAAGAGAAACAGAGATTGAGAGAGGGACAGTAAGAGAAACAGAGGTAGAGAGAGGGACAGTATGAGAAACAGAGATAGAGAGAGAGACAGTAAGAGAAACAGAGGTAAAGATGGAGAGACAGTTAGAGAATCAGAGGTAGCGAGATAGACAGCAAGAGAAACAGAGGTAGAGAGAGGGACAGTAAGGGAAACAGAGGTAGAGAGAGGGACAGTAAGAGAAACAGAGAGAGAGAGAGGGACAGTAAGAGAAACAGAGGTAGGGAAAGGGTCAGTAAGAGAAACAGAGAAAGAGAAAAAGACAGCAAGGGAAACAGAGGTAGATTGAGATTGACAGTAAGAGAAAAAGTGGGAGAGGGACAGTAAGAGAAACAGAGGTAGAGAGAGGAACAGTGAGAGAAACAGAGGTAGAGAGATAGACAGTAAGAGAAACAGAGGTAGAGAGAGAGACAGTATGAGAAACAGAGATGGAGAGAGAGACAGTAAGAGAAACAGTGATAGAGAAAGAGACAGTAAATGACACAGAGATAGAAAGAGAGACAGTAAGTGAAACAGAGGTAGGGAGAGGGACAGTATGAGAAACAGAGGTAGCGAAAGGGACAGTAAGAGAAACAGAGGTAGAGAGAGAGAGACAGTAAGAGAAACAGAGGTAGAGAGAGAGACAGAAATAGAAACAGAGGTAGAGAGAGGGACAGTAAGAGAAACAAAGATAGAGAGAGAGACAGTAAGAGAAACAGAGGTATAGAGAGGTACAGTAAGAGAAACAGAGGTATAGAGAGGGACATTAAGAGGTGCAGAGGGAGGGAGAGGGACAGTAATAGAAACAGAGGTAGAGAGAGAGGGAGTAAGAGAAACAGAGATAGGGAGAGGGACAGTAAGAGAAACAGAGGTAGAGAGGGGGACAGTAAGAGAAACAGAGGTAGGGAGAGGCACACGAAGAGACACAAAGTTAGGGAGAGGGGCAGTAAGAGAAACAGAGGTAGAGAGAGGGACAGTAAGAGAAACATTGAGAGGCAGAGGGACAGTAAGTGAAACAGAGGTAGAGAGAGGGACAGAAAGAGAAATAGAGACGGGGAGAGACAGTGAGAGAAACAGATGTACACAGAGTGACAGTAAGAGAAACAGAGGTAGAGAGAGCGACAGTAAGAGAAACTGAGGTAGAGAGAGGGTCAGTAAGAGAAGCAGAGGTAGAGGGAGTGACAGTATGAGAAACAGAGATAGGGAGAGGGACAGTAAGAAAAACAGAGGTATGGAGAGGGACAGTAAGAGAAACAGAGGTAGGGAGAGGGACAGTAATAGAAACAGAGGTAGAGAGAGATGGAGTAAGAGAAACAGAGATAGGGAGAGGGACATTACGAGAAACAGAGGTAGAGAGAGAGGGAGTAAGAGAAACAGAAATCGCGAGAGGGACAGTCAGAGAAACAGAAGTAGAGAGAGAGGGAGTAAGAGAAACAGAGCTAGGGAGATGGACAGTAAGAGAAACAGAAGTAGAGAGAATGACAGTAAGAGAAACACATACAGCAAGAGAAACAAGGTAGAGAGAGAGGGACAGTAAGAGAAACAGATGTAGAGAGAGGGACAGTAAGAGAAACAGAGGTAGAGAGACAGTAAGAGAAACAGATGTAGAGAGAGAGACAGTAAGAGAGACAGAGATAAGGAGAGGGAGAGTAAGAGAAACAGAGATAGAGAGAAAGACAGTAAGAGAATCAGAGGTAGAAAGAGAGACAGTAAGAGAAACAGACATAGAGAGAGACAGTAAGAGAAACAGAGGTAGAGAGGGGGACAGTAAGAGAAACAGAGGTAGGGAGAGGGACACGAAGAGAAACAAAGTTAGGGAGAGGGGCAGTAAGAGAAACACAGGTAGAGAGAGGGACAGTAAGAGAAACATTGAGAGGGAGAGGGACAGTAAGTGAAACAGAGGTAGAGAGAGGGACAGTAAGAGAAACAGAGACGGGGAGAGACAGTGAGAGAAACAGATGTACACAGAGTGACAGTAAGAGAAACAGAGATAGAGAGAGAGACAGTAAAAGAAACAGAGTTAGAGAGAGAGACAGTAAGAGAAACAGATAGGGAGAGGGACAGTAAGAGAAACAGAGAGAGGGATAGAGACAGTAAGAGAAACAGAGATAGAGAGGGGAACAATAAGAGAAACGGTGAGAGGGAGAGAGACCGTAAGAGAAACAGAGGTAGAGAGAGGGCCTGTAAGAGATACAGAGTTAGAAAGAGGGACAGTAAGAGAAACAGAGGTAGGGAGAGTGACAGTAAGAGCAACAGAGGCAGACAGAGAGACAGTAAGAGAAACAGAGGTAGGGAGAGGGACAGTAAGAGAAACAGAGATAGAGAAAGGGACAGTAAGAGAAACAGAGGTAGGGAGAGGGACAGTAAGAGAAACAGAGGTAGAGGGAGAGACATTAAGAGAAACAGAGATAGGGACAGGGAAAGTAAGAGAAACAGAGATAGGGAGAGGGACAGTAAGAGAAACAGAGGTAGAGTGAGAGACAGTAAGAGAAACAGAGTTAGGGAGAGGGACAGTAAGAGAAACAGCGGTAGAGAGAGGGTCAGTAAGAGAAACAGAGAGAGGTAGAGGGACAATAAGAGAAACAGAGGTAGGGAGAGGGGCAGTAAGAGAAACAGAGATAGAAAGAAGGACAGTAAGAGAAACAGAGTTAGGGAGAGGGACAGTAAGAGAAACAGAGGTAGAGAGAGGGACAGTAAGAGAAACAGAGATAGAGAGAGGGACAGTAAGAGAAACAGAGGTGGGGAGAGGGACAGTAAGAGAAACAGAGGTAGAGAGAGGGACAGTAAGTGAAACAGAGGTAGGGAGAGGTACAGTAAGAGAAACAGTGAGAGGGAGAGGGACAGTGCGAGAAACAGAGGTAGGGAGAGGGACAGAATGAGAAACAGAGACGGGGAGAGACAGTTAGAGAAACAGATGTAGAGAGAGGGACAGTAAGAAAAACAGGTGGAGAGAGTGACAGTAAGAAAAACAGAGATAGAGAGAGACAGTAAGAGAAACAGAGGTAGAGAGAGAGACATTTAGAGAAACAGAGATAGGGAGAGGGACAGTATGAGACACAAAGGTAGAGAGAGAGACAGTAAGAGAAACAGAGATAGGGAGAAGGACAGTAAGAGAAACAGAGATAGAGAGAGGGACAGTAAGAGAAACAGAGATAGGGGGAGGGACAGTAAGAGAAACAGAGGTAGAGAGAGAGACAGTAAGAGAAACACAGGTAGAGAGAGGGACAGTAAGAGAAACAGAGATAGAGCAGGAGGCAGTAAGAGACAGAGGTAGAGAGAGAGACAGCCTGAGAAACAGAGATAGGGAGAGGGACAGTAAGAGAAACAGAGATAGAGAGAGAGACAGTAAGAGAAAAAGAGGTTGAGAGATGGACATTAAGAGAAACAGAGATAGAGAGAGGGACAGTAAATGAAACAGAGATAGAGAGAGAGAGACAGTAAGAGAAACATAGGTAGAGAAAGAGACATTAATAGAAACAGAGATACGGAGAGGGACAGTGGTATAAACAGAGGTAGAGAGAGAGACAGTAAGAGAAACAGAGATAGGCACGTGGACAGTAAGAGAAAAAGTGATAGAGAGAGGGACAATCAGAGAAACAGAGGTAGGGAGAGAGGGACAGTAAGAGAAACAGAGATAGGGAGAGGGACAGTATGAGAAACAGAGGTAGAGAGAGGGACAGTAAGGGAAACAGAGATAGAGAGAGAGACAGTAAGAGAAACAGAGATAGAGAGAGGGACAGTAAGAGAAACAGAGGTAGGGAGAGGGAAAGTAAGAGAAACAGAGAAATGGAGAGGGTCAGTAAGAAAAACAGAGATAGAGAGAGGGACAGTAAGAGAAACAGAGGTAGGGAAAGGGTCAGTAAGAGTAAGAGAGAAAGAGAGAGGGACAGTAAGATAAACAGAGGTATATTGAGATTGTCAGTATGAGAAACAGAGGTAGGCAGAGGGACAGTAAGAGAAACAGTGGAAGACAGAGGGACAGTAAGAGAAAGAGAGGTAGAGAGTGAGACAGTAAGAGAAACAGAGATAGGGAGAGGGACAGTAAGAGAAACAGAGGTAGAGAGAGGGACAGTAAGAGAAACAGAGATAGAGAGAGGGACAGTAAGAGAAACAGAGGTAGAGAGAGATAGACAGTAAGAGAAACAGAGGTAGAGAGACAGTAAGAGAAACAGAAGTAGAGAAGGGACATTAAGAGAAACAGAGGTAGGGAGAGGAGCAGTATGAGAAACAGAGATAGAGAGAGGGACAGTAAGTGAAACAGAGCTAGGGAGTGGGACAGTAAGAGAAACAGAGGTAGAGAGAGACACCATAAGAGAAACATAGGTAGAGAGAGAGACAGTAAGAGAAACAGAGATAGAGAGAGGGACAGTAAGTAAAACTGATATAGGTAGAGGGACAGTAAGAGAAACAGAGGTAGAGAGAGAGAGACAGTAAGTGAAACAGAGATAGAGAGAGGGACAGTAAGAGAAACAGGGATAGAGAGAGGGACCGTAAGAGAATCAGAGATAGAGAGAGCGACAGTCAGAGAAACAGAGATACGGAGAGGGACAGTAAGAGAAACAGAGATGGAGAGATGGAAAGTAAGTTAAACAGCGATAGGGAGAGGGACAGTAAGAGAAACAGAGGTAGAGAGAGAGAAAGTTAGAGAAACAGAGGTAGAGAGAGGGACTGTAAGATAAACAGAGGTAGAGCGAGAGACAGTAAGAGAAACAGAGAGAGGGAGAGGGACAATATGAGCAAGAGTGTTAGAGAGAGAGACAGTAAGAGAAACAGAGATAGGGAGAGCGACAGTAAGAGATACAGATATAGAAAGAGGGACAGTAAGAGAAACAGAGATTGAGAGAGGGACAGTAAGAGAAACAGAGGTAGAGAGAGGGACAGTATGAGGAACAGAGATAGAGAGAGAGACAGTAAGAGAAACAGAGGTAAAGACGGAGAGACAGTAAGAGAATCAGAGGTAGCGAGATAGACAGCAAGAGAAACAGAGGTAGAGAGAGGGACAAAAAGGGAAACAGAGGTAGAGAGAGGGACAGTAAGAGAAACAGA